>NW_007232290.1:61646-70459 GCF_000164805.1 Carlito syrichta
AAAAAAAAAAAAAAAAAAAAGATCATGAATTACTTCTAATAATAACAAAGAGCCAATACTATAAAACTTCATTCATTCTGTTCATTAGAAAATGATGGGCTGGACTCGGTGACTCAGCCTGTAATCACGCACCTTGGGAGGCCGAGGTGAGCGGATTGCCTGAGCCCGCGGGTTCGAGACCCGCCTGGGCAGCGAGACCTCATCTCTACAATAAATCAAAAAATCAGCCAGGCATGGTAGCGCACGCCAGTAATACCGGCTACTCGGAAGGCTGAGGCGGAAGGATTGCCGGAGCCCAGCAGGTCGAGGCTGTGGTGGTCGGGAGCGGCCACTGCACTCAAGTCTGGATGATAGAGTGAGACTCCAACTCAGAAAAAAAAAAAAGGAAGACTGAAGAGGAAGAATCGCCAGAGCCTAGCAGGTTGAGTCTGCAGTGGCCGGGAGCATGCCACTGCACTCCATTTTGGGCAACAGGGTGAGACTCCAACTCAAAAAAAAAAAAAAAAGAAAATGTTGAATAGCCAGTATGAATTTTTTAGAAATTGTTTTTCTGGTGAGAACATAGTTTTAAACATAAGAAGTACAAATGTCTTTTAAATTTTAAATAATTAGAAATCTCTTCAATGTTGAGTCTGAAAAACAAAGAATTTTTTTTTGAGTTGGAGTCTCTCTCTGTCGCCCAGATTGGAGTACAGCAGCATGCTCCCGGCCACCGCAACCTCGACCTCAGTCTTCCAAGTAGCTGGAACTACAGGCACATGCCACCATGCCCGGATAATTTTTGATTTATTGTAGAGATGAAGTCTCCCCAAGTTGCCCAGGCAGGTCTTGAATTCGCAGGCTTAGGCAATCCACTTGCCTTGGCCTCCCAAAGTGCTAGGATTACAGGCTGAGCCACCGAGCCCAGCTGGGATTAGACTCTTAAAAAGGTGCTGGAGAGAACTAGCTGAATACTTTTGTTCTTCCACCTTCTTGCCATACGAGAACACAGCAAGAAGGTTCTTACCAGACATCAAATGCTGGCACCTTAATCCTGGACTTCCCAGTCTCCGTAACTAAAAGAAATAAATTTATTTTGTTTGTAAGTTATCCACTGTGGTCACTTTGTTTTAGAAACATAAACAGATAAGATACCCCATTTGCTAGGACTAGAAGATTCCAGATATGAGTCATTATGTGGGCTCTTTTCCTCATTTTTTTTTTTTTTTTTTTTAGTTGGAGTCTCACTCTGTCACCCAGATTGGAGTGCAGTGGCCACTCCCGGCCACCACAGCCTTGACCTGCTGGGCTCTGGCGATCCTTCTGCCTCAGCCTTCCAAGTAGATGGAACTACAGGCATGCACTACCACGCCTGGCTAATTTTTTTTTATTTATTGTAGAGATGAGGTCTCACCAAGTTGCCCAGGCAGGTCTCGAACCCGCAAGGCTCAGGCAATCCACTTACCTCAGCCTCCCAAAGTGCGGGATTACAGGCTGAGCCACCGAGCCCGGCTTCTTTTACTTTTTAATGGTAAAATCTGTCAAAGAGTTGCCTTGGAAAGATTGGTCTTTGTTATATCATGGTTGCTACAGGATGCTCATCATCCAAGACAGTGTGGTCCCTTCAAAGGCAGGTAGCCGACAGCCTCTTTCACATTAGGGGACCTGGCAACTTTCATGTAGCTCCTGAGACTATGGTGTTTGTTGTTCAATGGCCCCAACAAACATATGCACTCATTCCATCAGAAGTCCTGCTGCCTCCTAGGACACTTCCGGATGGGGAATTGGTGCTTGTGGATTCCTCTATACATGTCTCTTCCAGTCCCCAGAGCACCGCTACCCTTAGACAACTCCTTGTCTTTCAACCCAATGATCTATCTTCTAGGCTCTATCTTCTTCTAAGGAACACCCAGTTAAATTCACCTCCCACACAAGAGCCTAGATAGAGCTTCAGAATAGATGGCTTAAGCTCTGTTTTGGGATGGGAAACACAGAAAATCATTAACAACCTGTGACAAGCAACCTCTGAGAGTCCCCTCTGGTGATCATCACTGATACTGATACTGCCCTTGTATAATCCCTCCTTTGAGTATAGATTGGATGTAATGACTCACTTCTAACAAACCGAATACAACAAAAGTGCTAAAATGTCACTTCCAAAATTAGCTTATAAAACAACAGTGAACTTCTCTCTTGTTTACCCTCCCTCACTGCTCTGAGGGAAGCCAGCTGCCATATTGCGAGCTGCCCAACAAAAAAATCCCATGTGGCACAGAACTGATATCTAGGACAACAGCCAGAGAGTACCCAAGGCTTGCCAAAAGCCATGTGAGTAAGTCTGGAAGCAGATGGATCCTCCCCAATATACGCCTTGTGATGACTGAAACCCTAGCCAAACCTAAGTTCAGCCTCGCAAGAGACCCTGAGCCAGATAAACAGCTGATGCCTGACTCACAGGAACTGTGAGATAATAAGTATTTCTTGTTTTAAGCCTCTAAGACTTGGAATAATTTGTTACGCGCCGACAGAGAACTAGTACACAGCCTTGAAGATCCATAGCCCAGAATTTCCTGGAAAAAAGGGCAAAATTGCTTTTCTTCCTTTTGGAGATCTTTTCTGGTAGGGAGCTGGAAACAGCACTAAATAACATGATAAATTATCCTGTGACAAATGAAAATTGCCTAAAGCAATGTAAGTGGCGAGAACATAAATCCCTGCAGAGGGAAATGACTGGCTCCTGTCAGAGCCAGTCCAAACTCTGCCCATGTTGAAGAGTGTCCAGGCCTTCTAAGCTGCATGCTAACCAGCATCATCCCAAGCCCCTCCAACAGAAAGAGGCAGAGCCTGATGCTCAGAGGAGAGTTGGGGACACAGCTGCCACAGTCTTTAAACTGCTCCTTGGTCTCCCTAAAGAAACTCAAACCTGTACCTCTGACTCCAAGAAAACAATAAGGCAATTTCAGCTTGGGGCTCCCAGGACTAGTGGAATTTCAAGATTAAAGTCCTCCAAGGCTAGAACTCTCTCTCCTATCTTGGGCGCTGTCCTAAACTCGCAAATTCTAGTGCACTTCCCAGAATTAAAGCCCTCCCTGAAGGTTGCCTCCAGGAATGATGAGCCCCTTATACAGCACCTGACACCAGACACCAGAGAATAATATGTGGTCCAAGAAGTTGGGCTCTGGAGGGACCCTGGGTCAGTTTCCATCCCCAAGGTATTAGCACATTCATGCATAATGTTCCCAGGACATTATGTGGGGCACAAAGCTTGGTGTTGTATCATTCCAGGAAGCTCCGTGGCTATTGTGTTCAACCTCAGTGACATCTCCCGAGACACAACTTTGTACAAGGTGAATGACAGGGTCTGGGCTCATATCACACTGTAAGCCCTGAGTTGAGCCCAAAGCATTCGAAAATATTTTATAAAAAAAAAAAAACAAACAGAAAACATTTCCTTTTTATTTTATTCTTTTTTTTCCTTTTGAGATGGAGTCTTGCTCAATTGCCCAGGTCAGAGTGCACCGGCATGATCAACTCATTACTACCTCAAACTCCTAGGCTCAAGCGATCCTCCACCTCAGCCTCCTGAGTAGATGGTACCGCATTCATGCACTGCCATATCCAGCTACTTTTTTTTTTTTTTTGTGGAGACAGAATTCTGGCTATGTTGCTCAGGCTGGTCTCAAGAACTCCTGGCCTCAGGAGATGCCTCGGCCTCCCTAAGTACTGGGATTACAGGCATGAGCCACCATGCCCAGCTGAAATTGTGTTCTGGACAAAAATGTCCTCACCTTCCCACTATTATTCAGCCAGTGAGTTTCCTTGCTTTTATGAATCCTCCTGTTTCTCCATATGGGCAAGAGTTGAGGAAGGGGTGGTAAACAGCACTAAAGCACCTCTCCCAGACACCTCCCTCCATTTGGAGCAGGCCTTGCACTAGCTTCAGGGAGTGTGGAAATCCAGTCCCACTGTGACAATGGAAATAAGCAGATTCGGCACTCAGCAATAACTTCCTAAAAGGCTCCAAGTAGGACTCTGAGGTGTTCACCTCACCTTTAGTACATGAAAAAGATCAACATCACAGAAATCACTGGAGATCTCTAGTACTGGCTTTTCTTTTCTTCTTTTTCTTTTTTCTTTTTTTTTTGAGTTGGAGTCTCACTCTGTCGCCCAGGTTGGAATGCTGTGGCACACTGCTCATGGCCACTGCAGTCTCAACCTGCTGGGCTCAGGCGATCCTTCTGCCTCAGCCTTCCAAGTAGCTGGAACTACAGGCACGCGCCACAATGCCCATTAAATGATGAGGAGACTTCTGGCTTCCAATCTGCCATATAAGAAGTTTGGAAGTTGTCTCTTCTGTCCACCGAGCAAACTGAACACTAACAACTCTTCTTAGAGTCATCAGAGACCTAGGGTCCCAGAGTCAAGAGCTACCCCTAAAACTTAAGAGACAAACAGGCTTACACAGAGAATCACAGCCCACCAGACCAGAGCCCAGGGGCAGAAACTTCCAAGGGAGCTAGTACTGTGTTGGGAAAGCCTGAACAAATTCCTGGAGGCTCAGTATGGCCAGGTCTTAGAGTTAAAACTTCAGGAAGAGGGCAGGGGGAGGGTAGATCCCCCTCTTTCTTGAGTTTTACCTCCAAGAGTCCCACTGAGTTCTCACAGTGAAGAGCAGATAAAAATCTCCCAGTGGTTTCTGCATGGAATGGGGGAAAGTGGCCATTTAAAATATACCCAGAACATTCTGTTCTTCTTAACAAGGCTTGCCCTCATGAGAGAAACTAGAGCCTAACTGAGCTGGGGGGAGAAAAATACCCAACTGTAACCAGTTCTAGCCTCTCTGTCTCACCTAAGAGGGAAAAACAAAACAAAACTGAGAGGCAGTTGTGAAGGCAACAGTCTAAGGGTCCTGGCTCATGGAAAGACTGAGACCTATTCACAGAACGCTAGAAAACTTCCTCTTTCCACACTTTTACCACCTCGTTAATAGGACTCCTGTTCAATAACAGGGGAATACAACTGGAAGAACTATTTAATAAGTCTCTGGAGGATATTTAAGACATCTCTAGGGAAATCCAATGACAGCCAGAGACGAAAACAAGAGCATGAGACGAAAGTTTAGCTTCCAACACCCACAGTTACAGCAAGCAGTAAACACCACCTAACGCCTAGCCAGAAAAACATAAAATCTCACACTAAAGACCTGTTTACAGCAGTTCCTTTTACCCAGGACATCATGGCCAGCTTTCAACGAAAATTGCAAGGCAAGCAAAAAAACAAATAAAACGATGGTGTGTAGTATTATTGAATAGATTTGTTTTTTAATTTTAGAGTTGTGGGATGCATGTGAGAATTTGCTACATATGTAAATTGTGTGCAGGTAGGGTTTAGATTTCTAGCAAGCCCTGTTTCCCCCGATAGTGGACATGGTAACCAATGGGTGTGAATAGATTATTAAGAGCTGAAATCAGCCTTCCCAGATTGTAGTCTTTGTTTGCTCTCTGAGCTCCCCCACTTGATAGGTGCCATAAGGTAAATGTCCAGACATTGCTTCTTTCCCTGGCTTCTTTCTGCCTCTCTTTCAGGTAGCAGCCCCTGGCCAAGGCTGGTCTCTGAAGGATATGCATATTCCCAATAATGAGTCACGAAGTTAACAAGTCTCAGGGTGCAGATAATTGAGCAGAGCTGAGCACAGTGTGGGTGGCCCCCTTACTCACTGTGATTGTAAACACTGTAGGAATTTGAGTTATTAACTTGCTTGATTATAAAACTGTTTGCTGTACTTGTACCGAGGTGTGGATTCTTTCTTCACCTACCTGCCCAGTGGGTGCTTTCCCATAAGTTTAAGAAACCAATGTCTGCCAGGCTTGGTGGCTCAGCCTGTAATCCCAGCGCTTTGGGAGGCTGAGGTGAGTGAATTGCCTAAGCCCGCGGGTTCGAGACCCACCTGGGCAACTTGGCGAGACCTCATCTCTACAATAAATCAAAAATTAGCCGGGCGTGGTAGCGCGCGCCTGTAGTTCCAGCTACTTGGAAGGCTGAGAAGGAAGGATCGCCGGAGCCCAGCAGGTCGAGGCTACGGTGACTGGGAGCGGCCACTGCACTCCAGTCTGGGCGACAGAGTGAGACTCCAACTCAAAAAGAAACCAATGTCTTCCCCTGTGGGATGTATGGGTGACTTCTTTGGAATATGTAAAGAACTTTATGTGCAAGCCCTATCAGATCTGGTGGCTATCACTTACAGGAGCTAAAGGTTGCCTTTCCAGGTTCATAATCCAGCAGCTAGGGCAGGTGGACAGTTTGAAGAGTCAGGAAGATCTCTAAGGCCCTGACTCTTCCAAGTGTAAAGGACGGTGTTGATGTATCAGATGGCTCCAGTGGCTCTCTCATTACATATTTATAACAGCACATGCTCCATTTGGGGTATGGGATTCCTTCTGTTTCTCCGCCCACTAAAGAGGAAGCCCACCTCACGAGATTTTGGAAAAACAGAGACAATGATTTGGAGCAGGTTCCAACAAATTTCTCAGTACACAGATAAATAACTAGGCAACAGTTAAAAAGTTAGATACATTTTGAAAAGATTACAAGTTTCTTTCTTAAATACAGATGATTTCTTTTTCTTTCTTTTTTTTTTTTCTTGAGTTGGAGTCTCACTCTGTTGCCCAGGCTGGAGCGCAGTGGCATGCTCATGGCTACCGCAGCCTTGACCTGCTGGGCTCAGGCGATCCTTCCACCTCAGCCTTCTGAGTACCTGGAACTATAGGCATGTACCACCACACATGGCTAATTTTTAAATTTATTGTAGAGATGAGGTCTCGCCAAATTGCCTGGGTGAGTCTTGCTCAGGCAATCCTCTCACCTCAGCCTCCCAAAGTGCTGGGAGTCACCGCACCTGACCTATAGATGATTTCTTAAAAAGGAATTAGAGATGGATAGATAGGTAGATATGGAGATATAGGTAGATAGACATACATAAACATTTAATAAAGGTTAGGATTGGTTTTTTCAATATACAGAAATGATTCATAAATCTGAAACTTTTAGATTAAATTCCCGTATCTTTTTTTTTTTTTTTTTTTTGAGTTGGAGTCTCACTCTGTCACCCAGGCTGGTGGGCAGTGGCATGCTTCCTTCCTACCTAGCCTTCCATGTAGCTGGAACTACAGGCGTGCGTCACTGTGCCTGGCTAATTTTTGATTTATTATAGAGATGAAGTCTCATCAAGTTGCCCATACTAGTCTCAAACCCTTGGACTCAGGCAGTCTTCTCACCTCAGTCTCCCAAAGTGCTGGGATTATAGGCGTGAGCCACTACACCTTACCAAAATCCCATATCATTTTATTATTATTATTATTATTTTTTTTTTTTTTGAGTTGGAGTCTCACTCTGTTGCCCAGACTGGAGTGCAGTGGCCACTCCCGGCCACCGCAGCCTCGACCTCCTGGGCTCCGGCGATCCTTCCGCCTCAGCCTTCCAAGTAGCCGGAATTACAGGCATGCGTTACCACGCCCGGCTGATTTTTTGATTTATGGTAGAGATGAGATCTTGCTGCCCAGGCGGGTCTCGAACCCGCGGGCTCAGGCAATCCACTCACTTCAGCCTCCCAAAGGTGCAGGATTACAGGCTGAGCCACCGAGCCCGGCTAATCCCATATCATTTTAAAGAAAAGACAAAACATTATATCTCTGTTCACATCACAGTAAAACTAATAAAAAATAATTGTGTAACTTGTGTGACTTTCCCTTGGCATTTTAGTGATAAAGAGCTTCCATTTATTCCAGTGATATTATTGAGTCTACTTAATACATCTATAATCTTGAGCTAAATTTTCATTACTATTCTAAACTAAGTGGCGTGGTATAGATAGAACACATTGTTTCTGGCCCCTGGAAACTTGGTGTTCAGAAATAGAAACTATATAAGTACAACATCTTTAAATGGCATCACAAGATGGTACAGTGTATGAGTAAGGAATAAATGAATTAGAGGCAGTATTGTGTAGACCCGGCTCTGACACTAACTAGATATGTGATCTTAGCAAGCTCCTTCGTTAATTCTCATGGGGACTCATTTCCTTAGGTTTAAAATGAGAGCTAAGCTATTATCTCAAAGGGCCTGGCTAGCTATCAAGTCCTGGAAGAGGCCATGTCTGAGATAATGGATCGATCAGAGCAGTTACAGGAAGTAGAGAAAACATCTAGGCTGTCCACAATAGCATTTCTATCACCACCTGCTCATTGTGATTTGTTAGGTTATGATTAACCCCACTGTCAGCTAGAAGATGCCCGAAATAAATCAGCAGAATTGCTTCCCTCCCATCAGAGTGGTTTATTTAGGTAATCCCAAATTTAAATTAATCCATCTTGAACAGGACTTTAACCACCAGCATTAGGTCAGGGGTCAGGCAATCAGAGGAAAGTGTAGAGCTTTTGCTGAGAATTCTGGCATGCAAATGTCCTACCTCCTTCTGGATAGCTCGAAAGCCTAAAAATGCTGCAGCTGTTTTTTTTTTTTTTTTTTTTTTTTTTTTGAATAGGATTTGTGAATCGCATTATGAGTTTGCAGCTGGCGGTAAAGTATGATATATTGTTAATGCTTTTTGCAAACGTTAGAGTGGATATCTATGAAGGCTCTATTGTCTCTGATGGCTTTCATGTATCACAGTCCAGAAAGACACTTCAATCTCCCACTAAAGTAGAGATTTCACTCTCGCAGTTCATTCGAAGTTTGACTACACCTAAATAATAAAGCTATTATTAGGATCATTCATAGCAATCAAATTTGCAATTTTAGGATTTTCTCTATGAATTTGACTTGTGCATTCTGGGGGG
>NW_007232290.1:70479-72782 GCF_000164805.1 Carlito syrichta
TTTTTTTTTTTTTTTTTTTTTTTTCTTTTTTGAATAGGAGTCTCACTCTGTCACCTAGTCTGGAGGGCAGTGGTACACTCCTGGCCACCCAGCCTTGACCTGCTGGGCTCAGGCAATCCTTCCGCCTCAGCATTCCAAATAGCTGGAACTACAGGCACATGCCACCATGCCTGATTAATTTTTTGACTTATTGTAGAGATGAGGTCTTGCCAAGTTTCCCAGGCTGGTCTCGAGCCCACGGGCTCAGGCAATCCTCACTTAGGCCTCCCAAAGTGCTGGGATTATAGGCATGAGCCACCGTGCTCGTCCTGCTGCAGCTGTTTATAAGAGTAGTCGAGAGATTCTGACAAGACACTGATGGAGAAACAGAGCCAAAACTAGGATCAAGTGCCCTGGAGATTCCAAAACTTCACGTGGCAAATCCTCGAAGGATGCATATGATTTGGATAGAAAAGAGGAGAAGGAGCGGGCTCGGTGACTCAGCCTGTCATCCCGCGCCTTTGGGAGGCTGAGGTGAGTGGATTGCCCAAGCCCGCGGGTTCGAGACCCGCCTGGGCAGCGAGACCGCATCTCTACAATAAATCAAAAAATCAGCCGGGCGTGGTAGCGCATGCCTGTAATTCTAGCTACTTGGAAGGCTGAGGCGGAAGGATCACCGGAGCCCAGTAGGTCAAGGCTGCGGTGGCTGGGAACAGCCACTGCACTCCAGTCTGGGCGACAGAGTGAGACTCCAACTCAAAAAAAAAGAGGAGAAGGGAGTAAAAAATAGTATAAAATGGATCATGCTAATGTCAAAGAACCATATTAGCTCAAGCATGACCAATCATAATACTTTAAGGTTTAATAAGAATACAGTTACCTTTAAGAATTTCATTGTCTTTATTTTCTACTATTGTAGTTTTGAAGAACAAGAGCAACTACTCAATTGGTTTGAAGCATGGTTTAACCCCTCCCCCTGGTTTACTACATTAATTTCCACCGTAGTTGGCCCTTTAGTTGTTTTAATTCTCCTACTTGTTTTCGGGCCTTGCATCATCAACAAGCTTATAGCCTTTGTTAAAAATCAAGTCAGCACCGTTCAACTCATGGTACTCAAGCAGCAGTAACAACCACTTGGTACCCACCCGTGTTGTCTCAGCTCTCCTATCCATTTGCAGAATAGCCTTAAAAAAACCTATGTAGACCCATGATTGGGTCTTATCTTTAGGCTCCTCTGAGAGAGGGGAATGAGAGACTCAAAAAAAAAAAAAAACTCAAAAAGAACTATTACTATATGAATTCCTACCCCACGTTCACTGTATTTGTTTGCAGTGTTTGTACTTAGAACTTTGTTAAGTTTAATTGTTTGTCCCATAAAATAACCGATTGCTTCTGCAACTACTGCTAGCAGGGTGTGAATGTTGAGCAATAAGCCCCTCTCAGACATTCCTTTGCTTAAATTGTGGTAGCCTCTGTGGCGTCTCTCTCCTGGTAAGCTCAGTGTTGCTCCAAACCTCCTGCCTGCTTGCTAAGCCTAGCTTATCTGGCATTCCATTCCACCCGTTTGACAGTTATTTGTCCATCACAAGTAACTAAGCCTGAGCCCGTGTAAATCAAACTCGAATCAACCAATCAAAGTCTTTGTAACTGCATCATATAGTTTTTATCCAATCCTGTGTGCACAAGTTTATAAAGCCACCCCACCCCTTCAGAATTATGTATAAAAGGCACATGTTAGCCTGGGTCGGGGCTCTTGTCCCTGAAGCTGCTGCGTCAGCTTCAAACGTGAGCCCAGACTCGAGCCTGAATAAAGACCCTTGTGTGTTTGCATCGAAGCTGGCTCCTTGGTGGTCTCTCGGATTTTGAATTTTGGGTTTAACAGGAGAATATTAACAGTAGACATATGACTGACCAAGGTGGCTCATGCCTGAGTTTCCAGCACTTTGGGAGTCTGAGGCAGAGGACTGCGTGAGCCCAGGAGTTTGAGACCACCTTAGGCAACACAGGGAGATCTAATCTCTACCAAAAAAAAATTTTTTTTAAATTACCAGGGCATGGTGGCACACACCTCTAGCTATTTGGAAGGCTGAGATGAAAGAATTGCCTGAGCCGAGGATGTTGAGGCTATGGTGAACCATGATCATGCCCCTGCAACTCAGCCTGGGCGACAGAGTGAAACCCTCAATATAAATACATACACACCAGACTCGGTGGCTCAGCCTGTAAGCCCGTGCCTTTGGGAGGTTGAGGTGAGTGGATTGCCTGAGTCTGCAGGTTCGAGACCCGCCTGGGCAACTTGGCAAAACCTCATCTCTACAATAAAT
>NW_007232290.1:72802-74065 GCF_000164805.1 Carlito syrichta
CAGAAGGATGGCCAGAGCCCAGCAGGTCGAGGCTGCAGTGGCCGGAAGCGGCCACTGCACTCTAGTCTGGCTGGCAGAGTGAGACTCCAACTCAACAATAAATAAATAAATAAATACATACATACATACATACATGCATACATACATATATGAAAGAAAAATGATTTGAGAGGCTGAGGTGAGAGAATTGCCTGAGCCTGAGGGTTCAAGACCAGCCTGGGCAACTTGGCAAGACCTCCTCTCTACAATAAATAAATTTTAAAAATTAGCTAGGCATGGTGGTGTGTGCCTGTAGTTCCCACTACTTGGAAGGCTGAGGTGGAAGGATCACTGGGCTACCATGCCCAACTAATTTTTGATTTATTGTAGAGATGAGGTCTCGCCAAGTTGCCCAGGCTGGTCTCGAACCCACCAGTTCAGGCAATCCACTTGCCTCCGCCTCCCAAAGTGCTGGAATTACAAACTGAGCCACCAAGCCCAACCAACAATGGCACTTTATTTATTTTTCTTTTTCTTTTTTCTTTTTTTTGAGTTGGAGTCTCACTCCGTCGCCCAGACTGGAGTGCAGTGGCCACTCCCAGCCACCATAGCTTCAACCTGCTGGGCTCCAGCAATCCTTCCACCTCAACTTTCCGAGTAGCCAGAATTACAGGCATGCACTACCACGCCCGGCTGTTTTATTCATTTATTGTAGAGATGAGGTCTCTCCAAGTTGCCCAGGCAGGTCTCAAACACGCGGGCTCAGGCAATCCACTTACCTTAGCCTCCCAAAGCGCGGGATTATAGGCTGAGCCACCGAGCCCGGCTAACAATGACACTTTAAAAGCATTTTTATCTGCTTTCCTTCACTTGGCTGAAGCAGAGAATTTGTATGCATTCAATATGAAACATTGACATTGTAATATTGATTCTGTGGTGGAGGTTGACTGTGCACGACTGGGTTCAGGATAGAGGCATGACATGTTCCAGCCCTCAAAGAGCTTATGACTAGGCAGAGGGGCCAAGAGGTAAGCCACCAACTACAGCAGAGAAAGGATGTGGCCCTGATTCAGCTCCAGGACCTGTGGAGGGGAAGAAGAACCTCCTTGGAGGAGTGGATGTCTTTTGAATTTCTGTCAGAAGGAATTATCATCCACATTGTGTAGACAAGGAGATTAAAGTACATGAGCAAAAATGTCACTTACCAGCCGGGCTCGGTGGCTCAGCCTGTAATCCTGCACCTTTGGGAGGCTGAGGTGAGTGGATTGCCTGAGCCTGCAGGTT
>NW_007232290.1:74149-75959 GCF_000164805.1 Carlito syrichta
TCTGGGCGACAGAGTGAGACTCCAACTCAAAAAATAAAAATAAAAATAAAAATAAAAAATCACTTACCAAGTTAGACAATTATTATTGTGGATAATGCTTTTAGTTTCTTTTACTTATTCCTTCAAGGAATGCCTAAGATCACAAATGCAACAAGAAGGTAGGTCATTCTGCAGTTGAATCCAGGTCTGTGTGGCTTCAAAATGACTCTGGCTTCCTAAAGTGTGATCTGTGCATGCTAAACAAGGGGAGGAAAACACTTTGGGAGGCCGAGGCGAGAGGAATGCCTAAACCCACGAGTTCGAGACCAGCCCGAGGAACTTGGTGAGACCTCATCTCTACAATAAAAATAAAAAATTAGCTGGGCATGGTAGCGCTTGCCTGTAGTTCCGGCTACTTGGAAGGCTAAGGCAGAAGGATCGCCTGAGTCCAGCAGGTCAACGCTAGGGTGGCCATGAGCATGCCACTGCACTCCAGCCTCGGTGACAGAATGAGACTCAAACTCAAAAAAAAAAAAAAAAAATTACATAAGAAACAAAAACATCTCAACAACTAAAAAAAATCCAATTTTAAATGGGTAAATAATTAGGATAGATATTTCTCAAAAGAAGAAATACAAATGGCCAACAAATAAACCAAAAAAAGCTCAATATCACTAGTCATCAGAGAAATGAAAATCAAAATCACAGCGAAGAATTATCTCACCCCAGTTAGGATGACTATTATCAAAAAGATAAAAAATAATAACATACTGGTGAGGATGTAGAGAAAAGGGAACTCTTACACACTGTTGGTGGGAACGCAAACTAGTATAGCCTGTGATACAGAGATCCGCTAATGTCTGTCCATATTGTCACAGCCCTTAGAAAAAGGCATAGCAGGCCGGGCTCAGTGGCTCAGCCTGTAATCCCAGCGATTTGGGAGGCCGAGGCGAGTGGATTGCCTGAGCCCACGGGTTCAAGACCCACCTGGGCAACTTGGCAAGATCTTGTCTCTACAATAAATCAAAAATTAGCCAGGCATGGTAGCGCATGCCTGTAGTTCCAGCTCCTTGGAAGGCTGAGGCAGAAGGATCGTCGGAGCCCAGCAGGTGGAGGCTGCAGTGGCCGGGAGCATGCCACTGCACTCCAGTCGGTGATGGAGTGAGACTTCAACGCCAAAAAAAAAAAAAAAAGGGGCATAAGAAAGGTTCAAGCACTCCTGCACATTTCTTATCTCCTATACATTCCCAGTAAGTAGTTTTAGGGGATCCTTGACTTTCCTATGGACTATGCCCAATCAACTGAAAGATGCAAGTTCCCATTTACTCTCTTTTTCTGAGTGATCATAAATTTGAATATAGTATCAATGTAATCGTAACCCTTGTGATTTGCATAACTTTTTAAAAATCCATGTAATAATACCTTTTGTGATTTGTATAACTTTTGTGTAATGCATGGTGTCTTAGGCATTGTAAACACCCTTTACTCTATGGTAAGCTTCACTAATGCTTCTGCTGGGTCCTACTGATAAAAGCTATGAGATACCTCTGATACCGGGCAACAGGAAGTTGGGACCATAAAATGTTACTACTGATAAATGCAGCTGAAACTCAAGTTCTATACAATGCTCTGCTGGTCATGTGGCTAATGTATAGGTACTAACAACTCTGGACTTATAAAAGTGAACTGTAAAACCCTGAAGGGTGAGCAGAACCATTTTATTTATTTATTTATTTATTTATTAAAATCAATATTTTTTATTATGATATTGTGGGGTACAGTTAAGGGTTAGGTATACAAATATGCTTCATTCAGGCCCCCTTGTTGATAA
>NW_007232291.1:0-6333 GCF_000164805.1 Carlito syrichta
AATGAAACATAATTGTACACCTAACCCTTAACTGTACCCCACAAAACCATAAAAAAAAAATTGATTTAAAAGAAAAGGCAAGGAAAAAAATGAACATACAATATGCTGCCAGCTACATAAAAAGAAGCTCGTATATACAGGTAAAAAGACTGCAGGAGAACATTTGGCATGATAGGATTGTGCTCTTTTACTTACAGTTTCCTCTACTTCCCATTTCTTTTATAGAACCATTTGCATGATCATTTACATACATCATTCACATAGGAAAGCTTTTTAAAAATGAGTCTTAAACACACTGCTTGGGACCAGAAATGTGCCTTGGGGGAGGTGTCACAGGTGAGGGACACACTACCTCCAAGGTGATGGGCTGGTGTGGGAGCTATTTATACCCCACTCGTCTAGACCCTCAGTCTAGGAACTGGGCCACAGCCCAGCCAGAATGTGGGGAGCTGGGACCACTTCTCCCTTGGGTCCTCATTCTGTGCACGCTTGACTTTTATTCTGAAATGTGAGCATGCTTCTCATCCGTAGTGTGGGTTTAGCCTCTGGGGAGAGGTATAGGTATGCTGTCATTACAGGCTGGGTGGTTAGTTTTGTATCCTTTCTGGGAGCTTCTCTACCCACCTAGGGTTGCAGTAAAATACATGACACAAGTTAAATTTGCGTTTTGTTTTTATTTTAGAGACAGGGTCTCGCTCTGTTGCCCAGGCTGGAGTATAGAGGCGAGATCACAGCTCCCTGTAGCCTCGGCCTCCTGGGCTCAAGTGACCCTTCTACCTCAGCCTCCCAAATAGCTAGAACTACAGACGCACAGCACTATGCCTGACTAGTTTTAAAATTTTGGGTAGCATGGGGGTTTTGTTATATTGCTCAGGCTACTCTCAAACCCCTGATCTCAAGCAACCCACGAACCTCGGCCTCCCAAAGTGATGGGATCAGGCACATGAGCTCCTGTGTCCAGCCAGAATTTGAATTTCAGATAAACAACCAATGATTTTTTAGTTTAAATTGCACTCTTGATATACGCCACCAAGCTAAAGAGCCTTTGTTTTGGTGTGATGGCCCATTTTGCAAGCAGTGGAGGAGTCTATAAGCCCTGTCATGGTTGTACCCCGAAGCCCAACAACACCAACCTCCTAACTTCTCTGCTTCCTTCCCTCGCAGGATTGCCAGCAGTGATGTCCTATCTGAGGACTGCCTCACCCATCTCAGGGTGTGTTCCTTTGGGATGTTTTTCTTGGAGAAGCTCACGTGGGGCAAATCAGACCCTGAAAACTCCTGTAAGTGGCTTTTTAAAGGGCTCATTTGCTCCTGGGCAGCATCTTTTTCTGGCTGTCTGCACCCCTTGTTGTGTGGCCATCTCCCAGGCCTCTCTTTCTCCAGGTCCTCAGCAAGGTGGCAAGGCTCCCAGCCTCTCTCTGAGCCTGCTTTCTCTGAAAGCAACACTGCCTTTTTGACGTTTTTCTCAAGACAGCCCACATGTTTCGGGGAATGAACTTGGATAAAAATGATGGACATTTTCATTGCAATACATTTCTGAGACATCTAAAACCTTTGACAAAAGCCATCTGCAGTGCGCTGGCACCAAAGGGGGCATGGCCAAGGGGCTAGGGAGAAGAGAGGGCCTGTGGAGGGCTGTGCAGTCTGGGAAAGACACTTACAGTCTGAGAAGCCAGGGGTGGCGTTGCAGGCTGCACTTGGAGTCCCGGAAGCCCTCACGCTCACTGGGATACAGGGGAAGCACTCAAACTCCACGAAGAGGAAACAGCAGCAGAGAACAAAATAATCTTGCCAGCAAATGAGGCAAGCAGGGGCTCCAAGCAGAACACAAAGGGTCT
This sequence comes from Carlito syrichta, assembly GCF_000164805.1. Lineage (NCBI taxonomy): Eukaryota > Metazoa > Chordata > Mammalia > Primates > Tarsiidae > Carlito > Carlito syrichta. The sequence continues at coordinate 1,839 of NW_007232291.1, forward strand.
GAATTGATTCCAGCAGACGAGGCCTTGGATAGGCAGGCCGTGAGCCCTCCCACCGGAGCTGCCAGGTACTGGGGGTGACTGGGAGCAGGGCCCTCTCTCTCTTAAGCCTCTGTCTCTTATGCTTGTCAACTGAAAGCCAAATAGTTCCTTTGTGTGGCTTATTGGTTTTGAGAAGCAAACTTTCTGAGCAAGGTTGTGAATAAATCATCCACAAATATGGAATTTCCTATTTTTCAAAACATTAGGTTGAACCAAATAAAATTGCCAATATTTTGCTGCTTTGGGCTTATAAAAACAGCAATTTTGTAGAACTACACACACACACACACACACACACACACACACACACACACACACACACACACACACACACACACGCACATAAGCACACGCTGTCGTGTACAGATAGACTTTGGCTACCAGGGTTGGCAACTGGGCTCAGAATGGCCAGTCTTGCCACAGACAGCCGCTGTGGCTGACATGGTCACATAGGGTCCCCTGAAGTTTTCCCCTCATAATTTAAAATAGAATTGAACAAGTTTGCCCACCTCCTCTGCTTACTCAGTGCTTTATATGGCAGACACCACTTTGCTTCCAATTTCTCCAGAAGACTCTCCAGCCTTGGTAGATGAGCCCCTTGGCCCACCCTAGGGAGCCAGGGCAGAGCCCTGCTGTGACCAAGTTCTCTTTGCTGCAAAGGCCAAATTAGTTGTGGAAATATCAGCCACATCCTGAATTATTTTGGGTATTGCTACTGTCAACTTGTATAATATCTGTAGTTGTCTTGGTGTCAAAAGGCCTCCTGGATTCAGTGCTTTTCAACCATTGCCCTGTACCCACCTGAGGTGTCCATGGTGGGTGAGAGGCAGGAGTCTAGAGGCTCCCAGGATGGTGGGCAGAATGTGGACACTGCATCCTCGAAAGCAAAGCAGGATCAGGGCCCTTGCCGGTTAAAACAGCAAGAGACACAGAGTTTCAAAGAGACTGATGACAGAATGATCTAGCAAAGCCCAGAAACCAGGGTAAGAGAATGTTTGGCCTATGACTGTTCGTGTAGACAGCAATCTTTTGGGATGGGGTGATTTCATCTGTAACTGTCCTATCCTGGCTCCTTCATGTGGAACTGTGTGACCTTAGGCAAGCTACTTGGTGTCTTTGAGTCTCAGTCTCCTCATCTATAAAATGTAGAGAGTAATTCCTACCTCTAGGGTGGCAGTGTGTATCTACTGAAGAGAGGTAAGTGGACACATGCTATCAACTATAAAGCTGCATGTAAGTGTCATGTGTGATGAACAGTGAGATTTCCGTCCTGGAGAAGTTAAAGGAGGAGGGGAATAGTAGACTTTGAGAATCCAACCCTGTCAGGGAGTGATCCCAGTAGCCTAGAGAGGAAGACTGGGCTGCATTTCAGGGTGAGTGGACAGGACCGGAGCAGGGTTGCTAGGAAACCAGCCTCAGTCCTGCTGGGATGAAGGATACGGTGAAGGATGCTGAGTGTACATGATCAATTCAGGCTCTTCTGAGCTGCCAGGGACGGAAGGTTGTCCCTGCACTGCCACGACCATTGTGTGGCTTCAGCCTGCATTCCCTCAGGGCTCTGGAAACACACAAAGCCCCTTACAGACTGTTCTCCAAGGGCTTAGAGACAGTATGTTGTGGTGTAGTGCTTCCCAAGCATCAGTGACCATAAAACATTTTAGGAATCATAATGTACAGCAACAGCAGTTTGAGTATAAATGTTCACTAGTCAATCAACTCTGAAATCCCACATATACATATAAATTATAGGAGTAAGTCCTTTTGATCTTCTAAGAGATGTGCCTGCTATGAGTTTCCACAGTACCTAATACTTCCCTGGTCCTCCTTCCAATAAAAGAAAAATCTTAAATATGAGTGATGAAACACAACTCAAACTAGCTTAAGACAAAAGGACGATAATTTCTTGGTTTGATCAGTAAAAATATCCCTAGAGGCATCAGTGGACAGCCAAGTTTAGGGCTCTGGGTGGGGGTCTGTCTCTCCTCCCCCCCATCTCTTTTTCCTGTCCTGTCTCTCTCCTCTCTCTTCTGTCTCTCTTCCTTTCTCTCTCCCCTCCCCCCTCCTTCCCTCTTTCTCCTGTCTCTCCTGTCTCTCTTTCCTCTCTTTCTTTCTCACCCCTCTCTCTCTTCTCTCCCCTCTGTTCTCTCTCTCTCTCTCTCTCTCTCTCTCTCTAGTTATCTCTACATGAGGCAAGATGGGCTCCAGCATCCTGTACTTGCATTCTAATGCTTAGTAACACCAGTTGAAAGACCAGGTCTTTCAGAACAGCAGTGGCAGAAAAGTTCTAGGGAGATTCTGATTGGCTTACCTTTGGTCATGTGCCCATTTCTGAACTAATCGCTGTAGCTAGGAGGATGGGAGCATTCTGATGGACCTCTTGGAAGGAGTGGGTAGAATCAGAGAATACATTTCTTGTTGGAAAGGGGAATTCTATTGCTAGAAGAAAGGGAGGAGTGCCTGGAGGACGAAAACAAGTACTTGCATGTTACGGCTTGTTAACTATCTACTCTCAGCTCTCTAAGGCAAGGACTTATGTCTGTGCTGCCTGTCATAGCAGCCTCAGCACAATGTTGGGCACATGGTCAATGGGATACATGTTCCCACTGACAAATAAATGAACATGTAAATTAGATACTTCAGCAAGTTAGTTGGCAAATTCTGCATCTTTGATGGGACCTTCTGGTATTCAGAGATGTAACATACCTTTTCTTTTTTAAAAAATTGAGGGAAGGCTGGGTGCGGTGGCTCACGCCTATAATCCCAGCACTTTAGTGGGAGGATTGCCTGAACCCACGGGTTCAAGACCAGCCTGGGCAACTTGGCGAGACCTTGTCTCTACAATAAATACAAAATTAGCCAGACATGGTGGCACATGCCTGTAGTTCTAGCTACTTGGAAGGCTGAGACAGAAGGATCGCCTGTGCCCAGCAGATTGAGGCTGCGGTGGCCCTAAGCATGCCACTGTACTCCAACCTGGGCAACAGAGTGAGACTCCAACTCAAAAAAAGAAAAAAAAATTGAGGTGAAATTTACAGAACATAAACTAACCATCTAAAAGCATACAACTCAGTACATTTGCAATGTTGTACAACCAACATTTATATCAAGTTCTGAAACATTTTCATCACCACAAAAGATAACTGCACACCTATTAAGCAGTCACCCCCCCATAACCCCTCCTCCAGCCCCCAACAACCCATAATCTGCTTTCTGTTTCTATAGACCTACCTATTCTGAATATTTCATGTAACATACTGTTTCTTAATCAAAACCCCTAAGCAAATTGGGGGGGGGCAAATTTTTGTTATATTTACCTAACAAGCTGAAGGGAAAATAATACTTTCCTTTTTTTCGAGTCAAAGTCTCACTCTGATAGCCAAGACAGAGTGCAGTGGTGTGCTCGTGGCCACCGCAGTCTTGACCTGTTGGGCTCAAGCAATCCTTCTACCTCAGCCACCCTAGTAGCTGGTACTACAGGCACACACTACCATGCAAAGCTAATTTTTTGATATATTGTAGAGACGAGGTCTTACCATGTTGTCCAGGCTGGTCCTGAACCCCTAGCCTCGGGCAATCCTCTTGCCTTAGCCTCCCAAAGTGCTGGGGGGATTATAGGCGTGAGCCACTGTCCTTGGTGGGGGAGAAAAAAAGATGCTTCTAATGTTAGGTTGCCAACACACACACACACACCATATTGAACTGGCTTAGCTGAGAAAAGAGGGATTATTGACCCACCTGAATACCTTCTGCAAATGATGCCTACTTAGAGGATCTGGGGTCAGGGTCTGAACACCTGCCAGACTCTATTGTCTTTTTTTTTTTTCTTGAGGTAGGGTCTCACTCTGTCACCCAGGCTGAAGTGCAGTGGCACGATCATGGCTCACGGCAGCCTTGAGTTTCTGAGCTCAGGCGATCCTTCTGCCTCAGCCTCCCCAGTAGCTAAGACTGCAGGTGTGCGCTATCAAGTCTGGCTAATTTGTGTGTGTGTGTGTGTGTGTGTGTGTGTGTGTGTGAGAGAGAGACAAGGTCTCACTCTGTTGCCAAGGCTGGCGTCGACCTCCTGGCTCAGGCAATCCTCTGGCCTCTCAAAGTACTGGGATTGCAGGTGTGAGCCACCACACCCAGCCTCTGCTCTCTTTCATTTCTGCTTCTTTATCAGTGGCTTCCTTTTCAGCTTAGTTGGGGTTTCTCTGCTTTTCGGAACATGTGGTAGAAGATGCCTTCTCCCCAACTCTCTTCTGTTTTTGCCACATTCAGAGGCCACCTGGCTCTGTATCTCACTTCTCAATTTCTGGGTGAGGGAATCGATGGGTCCAGCTTGAATCGGGTGTTCACCCCTGCCCTATACCATGGGTCTCGGGGCAGGGCCATCTGGTAAGGTGGCAAAGGAGCTTTAGGGAGAGCAGAGGGTGACCAGAATCCAAGCCAGCAGGAAAAGGATCAGCAGCAACTCAAA
>NW_007232292.1:0-3440 GCF_000164805.1 Carlito syrichta
GGAAGAGGGTGACAGCTGGCATTCTTCTTCCTGCCTTGCGCCCTCTGGTAGGGACGGGGGCCAGGCACTCTCTTTAGCCCCATGTGTTGTTTTTTCTTTTCTCTTTTTTTTTTTTTTTTTGAGAAAGCAAGATTTATTGAGAGAACAGAAAAGCTCCCACAGTGGATCCAAGGGGGTTGCCATTGCCTCATGTGTCTTTCTTTCATCACTATCTTTTTTTTTTCGAGTTGCAGTCTCACTCTGTCGCCCAGACTGGAGTGCAGAGGCCGCTCCCGGCCACCGCAGCCCCGACCCGCCGGGCTCCGGCGATCCTTCCGCCTCCGCCTTCCGAGTAGCTGGAACTACAGGCACATGCTACCACGCCCAGCTAATTTTTGATTTATTGTAAAGATGAGGTCTCGCCAAGTTGCCCAGGCGGATCTCGAACCCGCGGGCTCAGGCAATCCGCTCGCCTCGGCCTCCCAAGGTGCGGGATGACAGGCTGAGCCACCGAGCCCGGCTCTTTTCTTTATTTTCAAGAGACAGAGTCTCACCGCTTTGCCCAGGCTGGAGTGCAGTGGCACCATCACGGCTCACTGCAGCCTTGACCTCCTGAGCTCAAGTGATCCTCTCTCCTCAGCCTCCCGAGTAGCTGGGTCTACAGGCACGGGCCACCATGCCTGACTCATTTTTTATATATTTTTTAGAGATGGGGTCTCGCTATGTGGTCCAGGCTGGCCTCAAGTGATCCTCCTGCCTGGGCCTCCTAATGTGTGCTGGGACTACGGGCGTGAGCCGCTGCGACCAGCTGGCCTCACGTTTTGGCGGCCTGATCCAGCGCGTGGGACCTCGCCAGCCTCCCCGGCAGCCCGTGCAGGACTTCAACTGTTACGTGACATGTTAGTCCAGGGCCCTCCTGCTGACATGGGGCTGTCTCTCCAGTTTTCTGGCTTTTGGGCTGCTGCCGCCTCTGCTTCCTGCACCTTAAATCGAGCCAGAGGACAGTTCCCCAGGGGGAGGGGTGGCCTGAAGGGCATGGCGCTCGGAACATGTCTGCCACTGCCAGCACCTCCGACGACGGAACGTCCCGCAGCCGGCCACAGCAGGGGCTCGAAGCCCGACCAGCCTAGGCCCACCAGCACCAGGCACGAGGGGCCCGCTGAGGGTCTGGCCGCCTGCGGTGGGAGGCAGCAGCGTGCCTTGTGACAACAACGGCCGAGCACACGGAGTGACTTGGCTCTTTGGTGCTTCCTGTGTCTCTTTCGACTACTTTGTTTTAGAGACAGAGTCTCGCTCCGTCACCTAGGCTGGAGTGCAGTGGTGTGCTCACAGCTCACCGCAGCCTCCACCCCCTGGGCTCAGCCGATCCTCCCGCCTCAGCCTCCCGAGTCGCTGGGACGACAGGTGCCATCACACCCAGTTCGTTTTTGTATCTTCTCGACAGTTGGAGGCTGGAGTCTTGCTGTATTGCCCAGGCTGGTCTCAAACTCCTGGCCTCAAGTGATCCTCCCGCCGGGGCCCCCCAAAGCGCTGAGATGACAGGCGTGAGCCACCCACCGTGCCTGGCCTCGATGACTTTCATATTGACAAAGAGAAAAGGTAGCAATGTCCCCCAACCTACAACTATCCCAGGGCATACACAGACACCCACCCCGTGGCTCGGACTCCGGGCCTGAAGTCTGACCTGGGCTCCTGCCTTCCTGTTCTGAGCCCCTGGGGCGAATGAGACCCAGAGGCCTCGGGCCAGGTGGGGGGGCCCAGCCGGACCGCACACACACGCACAGCGGGGGCTGTGTGGCCTGAGGGAGCCGCTCTGCCTCTCTGGGCCTGACCGCCCTGCCCCCGCCGCATAAGCAGGCACCCGGCCTCCTTCCCACAGCAGGTGCGCGGGGGCGGCAGGGAGGCTCCCCCAGAGGGGCTGCCAGGCACTCACCCAGCTCGTTCATGGCGCGGCGGTATTCCTCATCGAAGGAGAGCTTCATGACTGCGCAGGTGGCCTGGCAGATCTGGGGCTCGATGGGCACGGGGGCTGTGGGCCAGGAGACCGGGTCAGAGTCCCATTCCCAGGAAATATCACCGGGCGGCCCTCACAGGTCCCCACCCCCTTGCCCGCCCCACCCCTCCGGCCCAAAGGGGTCCGTGAGAGCTGCGATCTGCCGTGCATGGAGCCTCCCCGTCCCCTGCTTTTCCTCGCCAGCCCTGCCTCGGAGAGGAGGGGATGCCTGGGCTCCATGTTTTTACTTATTTACGTTGAGGCAGGGTCTGGCTCTGTGGCCCAGGCTGGAGTGCGGTGGTGCAATCATAGCTCACTGACACCTTAACCTCTTGGGCTCAAGCGATCTTCCTGCCTCGGCCTTCCAAGCAGCTGGGACGACCGGCACGTGCCACCACGCTCGGATAATGTTTAGAAATATTTTGTAGACCGGGTGTGGTGGCTCAAGCCTCTCATCCCAGCACTTTGAGGGGGCCGAGACGAGAGGATTGCCTGAGCCTGTGGGTTCGAGACCAGCCCAGACAACTTAGCAAGACCTCGTCTCTACGATAAATAAATAAGTAATTAGCCCGGCTTGGTAGCACGCGCCTGTAGTTCCAGCTACTGGGAAGACTGAGGCGGAAGGATCGCCGGAGCCCAGTGGGTCCAGGCTGTGGTGGCCAGGAGCGTGCCACTGCCCTCAAGCCTGGGCGACAGAGTGAGACTCCAACTCAAAAAAGAAAAAGCGTAGAGACAACGTCTCGCTGTGCTGTCCAGGCTGGTCTCAAACTTCTGGCCTCAATCAATCCTCCCACTCTGTGACAGGCATGAGCCACTACTACCTGTTATGGGTGCCTTTTATGGGTGCCGATACCTTTCATGGGTGCTTTTATCCGTAGTATCTTTGCAAAAATAAAAACCCCAGCGGGGTGCCAATGCCTGTAATTCCAGTATTTTGGGAAGCGGAGGTGAAAGGTGTGTCTGAGCCCAGCAATTTGAGACCAGCCTGGGCAGGGCAGCGAGACCTCATCTCTACAATAAATCAAAATATTAGCCGGGTGTGGTGGCTCGCGCCTGCAGTCCAGCTCCTTGGAAGGCTGAAGCACGAGGACCACCTGAGCCTCGCAGGTGGAGGCTGCAGCGCCTGTGAGCGCGCCGCTGCACTCCAGCCTGGGCGACACTCCGGTTCGACAGGAAAAGGAGAGAAAACCCAAGTCTGCACCACCGTCTCCGCGGGTTGCCCACCGCGTCCCGGCGGCCAGCGACTTCCTTGGGAAGCCAGGCACACGCCCGGGGCCTTGGGCGCCCTCGGCCAGGGCATCCGAAGTCCCACGAGGCCTCGGCCAGGCAGGAGGGAGCGGGCAGCCGCGCCCGGCCAGCGGCCTGCCGGGCCGCGCACTCACCGCTGCCGGCGCCGCCCTCGGAGCCCGCGTCCCGCGCCCGCAGCCAGTCCCAGCAGGTCTCGCAGTAGGCCCGGATCTGCTCCAGC
>NW_007232293.1:0-10726 GCF_000164805.1 Carlito syrichta
CTCCCGGCCACGGCAGCCTCGACCCGCTGGGCTCCGGCGATCCTTCCGCCTCAGCCTTCCAAGTAGCTGGAACTACAGACATGCGCTATCATGCCCAGCTAATTTTTTTTTTTCTTTTTTTTACTGTAGAGATGAGGTCTCACCAAGTTACCCAGGTGAGTCTCGAACTCTCAGGCTCAGGCAATTCACTCACCTCGGCCTCCCAAAGCGCAGGATTACAGACTGAGCCCGGCCTAGTTTTTTTTTTTTTAATGTGGCATAACCTTCAAGTCTGCAGGCATTAGGAGTTTTATACTGCAAAAGCCTCTCAGGGGAATATATTTGTAGTGGCAATTTATAAGCCCATAACTAACATGAGGAAAGGTGGTTTCCATTTTTCTTTCCAATAGATATCTTGAGACCAGAGTTCTTGCATTTAGTAGTCATATTTTCAGTAGGTCTTTCAGAAAAGGAAGTTTAAGGCTGCAGTTTAATCTACACATAGTTTGGAAAACTAAGCCTACTGTTTTCAATGTGTTGGACTAGGAAAATTCTCTGACTAAAGCCCACTCACTTGCTTATGAGTCTTAGATGAGCAATGAAATATTTTTTCCTGGGATGTTTTCCATTTCCTTGAAAATGTCTTTTCATTTTCTTCTTAACCTAATATTCACTAAAAACAGTGGGGTGTTTTTTTCTTCATTTTGTGACTAATTGCAAAGAGGAAACAGGAATGATTTAAAATGGCATCTATGGGGAAGTTTAAGAAATCTTATAGTATTCTTATGAAACATTGAGATTTGTGAACATTTATTAGTGCTTCTGATTTTTAATATAGAAAAAACTTGAGGGAGTGGAAAGGTACAATGCTGTCCGTATTTTTAATAGGCACAATACATTATCTTGTGTTTGTTCCTTCTTTTCTTTTCTTTTTTTTTTTGAGTTGGCGTCTCACTCTGTTGCCCAGACTGGAGTGCAGTGGCCGTTCCTGGCCACCACAGCCTCGACCTGCTGGGTTCCGGTGATCCTGCCGCCTCAGCCTTCCCAGTAGCCGGAATTACAGGCATGCGTTACCACGCCCGGCTGATTTTTTGATTTATTGTAGAGATGAGGTCTTGCCAAGTTGCCCAGGCGGGTCTCGAACGCATGGGCTCAGACAATCCACTCACCTCAGCCTCCCAAAGGCACGGGATTACAAGCTGAGCCACTGAGCCCGGCTTGTTCCTTCTTTTCCACCCTTGTTCTGATACATTGAAGACTGAGAGTCTCCCATGAAATATATTTGCTTTTCTGTCTGGGGAGTATCATCATTTATTTAAAGTTATGAGGGAACCTGACTTCAAAAATCTCAATTACTGGGTTATTGGGAAGTCAGATTTTTCTGCCTTAGGGGTGGAGTTAAATGTCCTTAAGGGGTTGACTATTCGTGTTCTTGGAACTTTTGAAGACTATGACCCTGTTGACTGTAAATAGACTTTTCTGACCTGGGTTGGAATTAGTGCCTTTTGCTCTAGGCTGTGCTGATCTGGTCAAATCTGGTAGCTGAGGGTCCAGCAAGAGTGTTCAAGGCAGACAATACAGGTTTGAATCAGGGTTCACCTTTAGAGGCCAGACTTGTCTTGTGGCATTTATAAACATAGGTTGTGATTATTGTATTTAGTTAAACTACTTTTAAAATTCCTTCAGACTGAACCTGTAGAGACTGGAGGCACCATTCCTTACCACAAGCTCACACCCCCCCTAGATCTGTAGGACTAAATTTTTAAGCAAGGTCAGTGACTCCCATACATGTAGCTCAGAATTAGGTATCCTAGATATTTTATTTTATTTTACTTTATTTTTGAGTTGGAGTCTCACTCTGTCACCCAGACTGGAGTGCAGTGGCCGCTCCGGGCTACCGCAGCCTCGACCTACTGGGCTCCGGTGGTCCTTCCACCTCAGCCTTCCAAGTAGCTGGAACTACAGGCGCTCGCTACCATGCCTGGCTAATTTTTGATTTATTGTAGAGATGTGGTCTCGCCAAGTTGCTCAGGCGGGTCTCGAACCCGCGGGCTCAGGCAGTCCACTCACCTCGGCTTACCAAAGTGCTGGGATTACAGGCTGAGCCACCGAACCCGGCTATATACTAGATATTTTATTTTATTTTATTTATTTTTTTGAGTTGAAGTCTCACTCTGTCACCCAGACTGGAGTGCAGTGGCAGCTCCTGGCCACCGCACCCTCAACCTGCTGGGCTCCGGCGATCCTTCCGCCTCAGCCTTCCGAATAGCTGGAATTACAGGCGCACGCCACCACGCCCGGCTAATTTTTTGATTTTATTGTAGAGATGAGGTCTCATCTGCCCAGACGGGTCTCGAACCCGTGGGCTCAGGCAGTCCACTCACCTCATCCTCCCAAAGGCGCGGAATTACAGGCTGAACCACCAAGCCTGGCTTATACTATATATTTTAAAGCTCAAGATTTGTGTAAGTATTTTGCTATCTATAAAATAGACTCAGATTATCACAATTTTTTTTCTCCTCAAAAGTAAAATTGGAGCTGGGCTTCCACCTATAATCCCAGCACTTTGGGAGGTAGAGGTGACATGATTGCCTGAGCCCAGAGGTTCAAGACCAGTCTGGGCAACTTGATGAGACCTCGTCTCTACAATAAATCAAAAAATTAACTGAGCGTGGTGGCTCATACCTGTGGTTCCAGCTACTTGGAAGGCTGAGATGGAAGGATCACTTGTCCAGCAGGTCAAGGCTACAGTGGCCATGAGCATGGCACTGCACTCCAGGCTGGGTGACAGAGTGAGACTCTGATTTTTAAAGAAAAACCAGCTGGGCTCAGTGGCTCAGTCTGTAATCCCAGTACTTTGGGAAGCTGAGGCAAGTGGATTGCCTGAGCCTGCGGGTTCGAGACCAGCTTGGGCAACTTGGTGAGACCTTGTCTCTACAAGAAATCAAAAATTAGCCAGGTATGGTAGTGCACGCCTATGGTTCGGCTGCTTGGAAGACTGAGGTGGCAGGATTGCCAGAGCCCAACAGTTCGACACTGGGCTGACTGAGTGTGCCACTGCACTCCCGTATGGGTAACAGTGAAATTCCAGCTCAAAAAAAAATTGGGTTTAAAAAGACACAGCATGCTGGGCTCAGTGGCTCAGCCTGTAACCCCGCGCTTTGGGGGGCCGAGGTGAGTGGATTGCTTGAACCCGCGGGTTCAACACCCGCCTGGGCAACTTGGTGAGACCTCATCTCTACAACAAATCAAAAATTAGCCGGGTGTGGTAGCGCGCGCCTGTAGTTCCAGCTGCCTGGAAGGCTGAGGCAGAAGGATCGCTGGAGCCCAGCAGGTCGAGGCTGCGGTGGCCGGGAGCGGCCACTGCACTACAGTCTGGGCGACAGAGTGAGACTCCAACTCGGAAAAAGAAAAACCACAACATAAGACTTCCCATCTTAACCATCTTTAAGTGTACAGTTCAGTAGTGTTAAGTATATCCACATATCTTGGGTTTGTGCTATCTCTGTTACGTGGAGAAGCTGCAATGGGAATGTCAAACCCTAAAACTTAACTGGAATACCTTGTACTCCTCAGGATCGAAACTCCCAATAGATTCTCATTCATTCACAAATGTTTGTGGAGCACCTACTATAGACATGGTTTTCTCATGTTTTGGGTTTATAGTGGTATAAAAGACGAGATCCCTATACTCATGGAGCTTACCATTTGTGGGAGAATTAATAAACAAAATGAAGAGATCCTACATACGCTTTTAACTTTACTTTTTTTAACTTTTTTTTTTTTTAATTTCATCACTCCTAAAAAAAAAAAAAAAAAAATTTCATCACTCCTTTCAGGTAGAGCCCTTGTGAAATGAAACTACCATTCCACCCTACTACCAACGAGTTCGATTAGTGGTGTTTGTTGGATTTTTCACTGTGTGTATTTTATTCTGCCACTAGAGACATTACCTCATTAGCAAGTCTAAGCTAGATCCATCTGCCCAAGCTCCATTCAGAAACCTTCAGTGAACTTTCTCTAATTGTAGCAATGATGTAAAACCCTTTAACACGTTTCTAGCCTCATAGGTCAGGTGAGGATGGGGCAAGTAAACACGCAGTTATGGACATGTATTTGGGAGCTGTAGTAGAGGAAGTGTGGAGTGCCCAGGTGCACATGAGTGAGAGGTTCAGGAAAGAGCCTCCCCAGAGGTGAGCATGCTGCAAGCCGACCCAAGAAGTTAGCTGGGTGAGAAGTGATGAAAGAGTGTCCCAAGGGGAAGCAAGAGCATGTTTGTAATCCTGGAGGTGGGAAGGAGATTGGGGAACTCAAGGAATTGAAATAAGCTTAGTAGGGCAGAACTAAGATTCTGAAAGGTGAGTAGTGAGGAGTTTGTTTCATATGTTGCTTTAAGGTAAGCAGTGATTAGAAGGTATGCTTTCTAAAGCCTTTATACTTTATATTAAGGGGTAGAGTGTTACATGATGGACAGGCATTTTGGGGTTGTTTTTGTTTTGTTTTGAGTTGGAGTCTCACTCCATCGCCCAGGCTGGGGTGCAGTGCATGTTCACGGCCACCCCAGCATCAACCTGCTGGGCTGTGATCCTTCCACCTCAGCCTTCCAATTGCCAGAACTACAGACGCGTGCTACCACACCTGGCTAATTTTTTATTTTTATTTTTGTAGGGACGAGGTCTCGCAAAGTTCCTCAAACTGGTCTCAAACCCTTGGGTTCAGGCAGGTCTCAAGCCTCGACCTCCCAAAGTGCTGGTATTATAGGCTGAGCCACCAAGTCCAGCCTAGACAGGCATTTTGAAAGGATCTCTCTAGTTGCAGTAGAGTAGATTAGCAGGAACAAGACTGGCAGCAGGGAGACAAGTTTGGAAGCTGTTGCAGTGATTTCAACTGAGAGATGAGGATGGCAAGGACTAGGGTAATGGGTCTAGGGTAGAGAGATGTGGACGAGTTCAAGAACTATTAAGACAGAATTGGTGGCACTTGGTGGTTGATTAGTTGTGCGGATGGAGGTAGGAGCAAGAGTCATAGCTGGGTGTGATGCTAATCTCAGCGATATCGAAGTGAGGTGAGAGAGGAGTGATTTATTTACTTATTTTCTCTCAGTGGAAGTCTCACTCTCTTGCCCAGGCTGGAGCGCAGTGGCATGCTCACAGCCACCACAGCCTCACCTGCTGGGCTCAGGTGATCCTTCCATCTCAGCCTTCCAAGTTGCTGGAATCACAAGCGCACGTTGCCACACCCGGCTAATTTTTTGATTTATTGTAAAGATGAGGTCTCTCCAAGTTGCCCAGGCTGTTCTGGAACTTGTGGGCTCAGGCAATCCTCTCACCTCCGCCTCCCAAAGTGCTGGGATTATAGGCGTGAGCCACCACATCCAACCCGAGTGATTTTTTGTTGAATTAGGTTACTGTGAGTAGGCTAACAAAGAGAGCTGTCTAGGAGGCAGAGAAGAGTGGCCTGGAGGAGACTGAGGAGGAAGTCGTGGAAGCAAAGGGAAGAGATTGTTTAAAGTTGGCCAGTGTGCCCGCTAATGCTGAAAGATCAAGGAAGATGGGGGCAAGAGTCACCAGGCAAGGAGATGGCACTTTATGAGAGTTATGTCAGTGGAGTCGAGGGGGTGGAAGGCAGACTTTGTTGAGCGTAAGAGATAAGACAGTCGAAAGCAGACAGAGAGCTCTTCGGCACATCTGTTTAGAGGTGAAGAGGATGAGACAGTGCTGGCTGATGAGTATGAGGTAGTGGGAGATACATGGCAGTACTACCGTGTAGCCTGTTTCTTGAGAGTAGGATGGTGTTCTACCTACCTGTGTTAGTGAATATTGCATCTGGTCCATTTGCTAGAAGAGATTCCATCCAGGTTGTAAGCTTCCTGAGGGGAGAAATGATTTCATTTATCCTTATGCTCAGTGCCTAGCACATAATAAGCATTCAGTAATGATTGTTGAGTGAATCAGAAAAGATATATTTTCTCCTCTAGTTACATTAAAAATTAAAATACTCTTTTTTCCCCTTATAGATTAAGCATATGATGGCTTTCATTGAACAAGAAGCCAATGAGAAAGCAGAAGAAATAGATGCAAAGGTGAGATCCATTTTCTTATCGAAGTTTTATATTGTTTTCTTTTGCTGAACAATATTATTAGTAAAATTGTTTAACAACAGATTGCATAGGACTTGTACGAATATGTATCTTTAATGTCAAAAAATTAATTTTCCTTTTTTTTGGTTTTTGTAGTGACGTGGTCTCATTATGTTGCCTAGGCTGGTCTCAAACTCCTGCGCTCTAGCAATCTTCTTGCCTTGGCCTTCCAAAGTGCTGACATTACAGGTGTTAACTATCACACCTAGCCTGAAAAATTAATTTTCCTTTCTTTTTTATTTTTGAGTTGGAGTCTCACTCTGTCACTCAGGCTAGAGTGCAGTGGCACACTCATGGCCACTACAACCTTGACCTGCTGGGCTCAAACGATCCTTCCACCTCAGCCTTCCAAATAGATGGAACTACAGTTACAAGCCATCAGACCCGGCTAATTTTTTGATTTATTGTAGAGATGAGGTCTCGCCAAGTTGCCCAGGCTGTTCTTGAACCCATGGGCTCAGGCAGTCCCTGCACCTTGGCCTCCCAAAGTGCTGGGATTATAGGCTTGAGCCACGATGTACAACTATTTGACTGATTTATTATTGAAGAAGAAAAAGACTATTTTGTTTTCTGCTAATATATAACAGTTGATAGGCTACTGTTTAATATTGTTTTGATGGTCATAGGAGCACTGCAGTCTCTTATACAATTAGATCTCTCATTTCTTTCTGGGCCAAATGTAGAAATTCTGTTACAGCTATTATATCAGTAAATGCATTCGTGTTCCAATATTCTTTTTTTTTTTTGAGTTGGAGTCTCACTCTGTTGTCCAGGCTGGAGTGTGTGGAACACCCACAGGGATCCTTCTGCCTCAGCCTTCCAAGTAGCTGGAACTACAGGCCTGTGCTACCACGCCTGGCTTATTTTTTATTTATTGTAGAGACAGGTCTTACCACGTTGCCCGGACTGGTCTCGAACCCGCAGGCTCAGGCAGTCCACTCACCTCAGCCTCCCAAAATGCTGACATTACAGGCTCAAATATTCTTTTTTTTTTTGAGTTGGAGTCTCACTCAGCCGCTCCGACTGGAGTGCAGTGGCATGCTACCGGCCACCGCAGCCTCGACCTGCTGGGCTCTGGCGATCCTTCCACCTCAGCCTTCCAAGTAGTCGGAACTACAGTGCGCACTACCATGCCCGGCTGATTTTTGATTTATTGTAGAGATGAGGTCTCGCCAACTGGCCTGGGCAGGTCTCAAACCCACGGGCTCAGGCAGTCCACTCACCTCAGCCTTCCAAAGTGCTGAGATTACAGGCTGAGCCACTGAGCTCAGCTCAAATATTCTTATACAACACCATCATCTATTTATTTCCCATGGTAGGTCTAGAAATAAGCTGTAAGACACCTGTTTTAGAATGTAAAGATTCAAGTACCTATGCCAAGCATTGAACATCTGAATAAACAACTCTGGCTAACTTTTCCAAAATCATAATCAATTACTGTTTAAAAAACCATAGACATCTGACATTCTTCCAAGATAGCCTTTTTTAAAAAGTAACTGTTTAAAGGTCAGGCACAGTGGCTCATGCCTGTAGTCCCAGCACTTTGGGAGGCTGAGGTGAGAGGATTACCTGAGTCCAGGGGTTTGCAACCATCCTAGACAACTTGGCAAGACCTTGTCTCTACAATAAATCAAAAAATTAGCCAGGAGTGGTAGCACACACTTGTAGATTCAGCTACTTGGAAGGCTGAGGTGGCAGGATCACAGCCCAGCAGGTCGAGGCTGCGGTGTCTGTGAGCATGCCACTGCACTCCAGTCTGGGTGACAGAGTGAGACTCCAACTCAAAAGAAAAAAAAAAGTAACTGCTCAATCATTTGCACTAAAAAAGCTAACAACTTACTTATTAAAACGACTGCTACATTTATTCAATCTGTGAGGAAAGAATACTATTTTTTTACTTCATTTTACAAGGGAGGGACACTAAGACTGAGGTTATTTGACCAAAATTTATAGACAATGATTTAGATCTTCAGAACTTCAAATTCTGTGTTCTTTTCATTAGCCCACTTGTAAGCAAATGGATTAAATTTAGCATACATAATTTTTCTCATGAATAAAATATTTTTTTTGTTTGTTTTGTCTTTTGTTTTTTTGAGTTGGAGTCTCTCTCTGTCGCCCAGACTGGAGTGCAGTGGCCGCTCCCGGCCACCGCAGCCTCGACCTGCTGGGCTCCAGCGATTCTTCCGCCTCAGCCTTCCGAATAGCTGGGATTACAGGCGCGCGCTACCACGCCCGGCTAATTTTTTGATTTTATTGTAGAGATGAGGTCTCGCCTGCCCAGGCAAGTCTCGAACCCGCGGGCTCATGCAGTCCACTCACCTCAGCCTCCCAAAGGCGTGGGATTACAGGCTGAGCCACCGAGCCCAGCTTAAAATCTTTTACATGATTATATCTTTTGTAACTTTGTTTCTGGGTACTGTTTATGATCAGATTTTTTCTTTCATTGTTTATAATAAAAATTGCTGGTCTTTTTTAATAAATTAGAAGTAATCCTTAAAATTAATCACAATAAATTTTCCATTTGGAATAAATGATCATAAGTAAATACCACTGGTCACCTACTTAAAATAAAATTATTCATCAAAATTTGATGTCATGAATTAATATTTACTAATTCCTCTGTAGGCTGAAGAAGAGTTCAACATTGAGAAAGGTCGGCTTGTGCAAACCCAAAGACTGAAGATTATGGAATACTATGAGAAGAAAGAAAAGCAGATTGAGCAGCAGAAGAAAATGTAGGTAGATCCTGGTCATGTATTCACCTAAGGAAGCTTTCAAAGGTTAGGGAGACAAGGACAGCGGGTGCTATGGAGTCAGGCAGATACAGGTTTAGGTCTCAACCTGACTATCTGTTATTTATCTGACCTTAGACAAGTTAACTTATCTTTCTTATAGAAATGGAAAACAAGACTATTAAAAGATTCATTGGAATAACTGATATGAAAGTGCTTGCCACTTGGTGACTGCTCAATAAATATTTCCTTACCTTGAAAATAAGTTGAAGCCAGGCACGGTGGCTCAAGCCTGTAATCCCAGCACTTTGGGAGGCGGAAGCCTGAACCCAGGGGCAACTTGGTGAGACCTCGTCTCTACAGTAAATAAAAAAAAATTAGCCAGGTGTGGTGGCGCACACCTGTGGTTCCAGCTACTTGGAAGGCTGAGGTGAAAGGATCGCCTGAGCCCGGTAGGTTGAGGCTGCGGGGGCCGTGATTGTGCCATTGTACTCCAACCTGGGTGACAGAGTGAGATTCCTATTAAAAAAAAAAGAAAGGAAAAGAAGTTGATAGAAACTACTAAGTGTATGTCAGTGCAGTTTTCTTTGGTCATTAGAATGAGAAGTATTTGTTGTTTATCAAATCTTAATTGTACATACATGAGAAGCTGTATATTTCTCAACAATTTCTGTTTTTTATGCTATACTGATACTATTTTTCCATACCACTTTGCAGTCAGATGTCTAATTTGATGAATCAAGCAAGGCTGAAAGTCCTGAGAGCGAGAGATGACCTTATCTCAGTGAGTAATTACCCTGTTAGTTATAAATTATAAAATTTTTTTTTGGCCTATTGTCATGGATTACCAGTTAACGTTAGCTAATTAAGGAGTTAATAATTTTTAAGAGAAAAAGCATTTGTTCAACAAATCATTATACTAAATATTTGGATAAATACAAAAAATAAATAACAAACAAGCCCTGACTTCAAGGACCTTCTGATCTAAAGCACGTAAAGACTCTGAGGGCTGGCCAGGTGTGGTGGCTCACACCTGAAATCCCAGCACTTTGAGAGGCAGAGGTGAGAGGATTGCCTGAGCCTATGAGTTTGAGACCACCCTGGGCAACTTGGTGAGACCTCATCTCTACAATAAGTTAAAAAATTAGCCTGGCATGCTGGCACATGCCTGTGGTTCCAACTACTTGGAAGGTGGGAGTAGAAGGATCACCTGAGCCCAGCAGGTCGAAGCTGCAGTGGCCATGAGCATGCCACTGCACTCCAGCCTGGGCTGCAGAGTGAGACAGATACAAAACAAACAAACAAAAAGTGACTCTTGGGACCATAGCACTAATTTGGGTGGACTCTGCAGTACATGGGTGGAGTGGGGACCAGTGCGGCTAGAACAGTAGGCCGCGAGGTAGTTCGGGGCCATGAGTGCAAGGCTAAAGTGCCTCACCTGCTTGCGGTAGACATACATTGAAGTTTTTGTTTTATTTTGGGAGAGGTGTCATAAGTAGGGCTCATGGTGTTAGTTCATCAGCTAAATTAAACCGGAGAGGTTAGAAACAAGACAATTTTTGAAAAGTGTTGGCCGGGCTTGGTGGCTCAACCTGTAATCCCAGCACTTTGGGAGGCCGAGATGAGTGGATTGCTTGAGCCCATGGATTTGAGACCCTCCTGGGCAACTTGGTGAGACCCCATCTCTACAACAAATCAAAAAATTCGCCGGGTGTGGTAGCATGTGCCTGTAGTTCCAGCTACTTGGAAGGCTGAGGCAGAAGGATTGCTGGAGCCCAGCAGGTCGAGGCTGCGGTGGCCGGGAGTGGCCACTGCACTCTAATTTGGGCGACAGAGTGAGACTCCAACTCAAAAAAAAAAAAAAAAAAAAAAGTAG
>NW_007232293.1:10746-20599 GCF_000164805.1 Carlito syrichta
GCCTGGGCAACTTGGCGAAACCTCATCTCTACAATAAAAATAAAAAATCAGCCAGGCATGGTAGCGCGCGCCTGTAGTTCCAGCTACTTGGAAGGCTGAGCGGAAGGATCGCCAGAGCCCAGCAGGTCGAGGCTGCGGTGGCCGGGGGCGGCCACTGCACTCCAGTCTAGGCAACAGAGTGAGACTCCAACTCAAAAAAAAGTAAAAAAATAAAAAATAATGAAAAGTGTTATAACCCTAAAAGGAAGAGGGCAGAAATCTTCAGAAACATGCCACATAACTGCAGTATTTGCATCCTATTCACAAACCAAACAGGGATGCCTGCTGTTTCTACAATTATTCATTTATACTGTGGTGGCCCTAGATTCCTTATGAAATAGAGAAATAAGGGATAAGTATTGGGGGTGAAGAAATGAGATTATCATCTTTGCAGGTATGATTGTCCACTCAGGAAATATAACATTCAAAAACACTAAGTCCTAGTAACTAGTCTAAAAAGGTGACTGGTTAGAAAAAGAATATACATAAATTAGTAGTTTTCCTATATGCCAACGATAAGTAATTAGTAAAATAAAAGTACATCCTCTTTAACAGCTACTGAAAGTATTAAATTACTAATAGTCAGTTTTAGTGAATAAGGCTTATATGGGCCAGGAGTGGCAACTCATGCCTGTAATCCCAGCACTTTGGGAGGCTGAGGCAGGAGAGATCAGTTGAGGCCACCCTGGGCAACATAGGGAGACCCTGTTTCGAAAAAATTCAAAAATTAGCTGGGTGTGGTGGCAAACACCTGTAGTCCTAGCTACTTGAGAGGCTGAGGTGGGAGGATCCCTTAAGCCTAAGAATTAGAGGCTGCAGGAATTAGAGCTTTTGTGATGCCACTGTACTCCAGCCTGGGTGACAGTGAGACCCTGTCTCTAAAGAAATACATAAAACCTGAAAAAATGGAAGACATACTATTTTTGTAGATGATGAAAGAAGCACAAACCTATATTGTGAGATGTCCATTCTTATTAGATTGCTGTAGTCTGGTGGCAGTGAGAACTGAATAGGGGCATCCACATTGACACATTTACAGGAAGACTTTCCAGACATTGACTACTGGCTGACCTCACCTTTTCTTCCAGTCCAACACTAAATTCTGAGTGTCAGGCCTGGATAACTAGGAGAATGGTGAGCCCATTAGCAAAAATTGAAAGTCAAGAGAACAAGATGTTTTGTTAAAAATAATGAACTCACCTTTGAACTTTTTTCTGTTTGTTTGTTTTGGCATCCCTGGGCGAACTTAGCTTCTGGACATATTTGAGGGTCCAAGAAACTCCAGATGAAAATGTCAGTGAGGATGTTAAGTGTGAAGGCCTGATACTCGTGGCACATGGACCTATGAACAGACTCCCACAGTGCTTCCAGTTACAGAAAGCTGTCTCAAATCTGAGTGGCTTATCTGCTTTTAAACTCTTGGAATGTGGGCAAATAGAACATCTGTTGCGAATTTATCTTGCCACATGGTATTAGTTCATTCCCTTTAAAATCAAATGAAACAATAAAGACCTTTTTCGGGAAATGCTGATGGCAAAGTGTTGCTAGCTTAGGACAAGTGTAAGGTAGTATCTTCACTAAAATTTTGAGTTTCCATAAACAGAAGTTGTTTTTTTTTTCCAGGAGAGTCAAATTCCTTCAGCAGGTTGCATTGCCCTACTTGATAAGCTGCTTTTAGAATAGCGGAATGTGCTTAGGAAGGTGGCTACAGAAGAGCTTGGGTTTAAGAGTCAATCAGCTTTGAGCTGCAGTGTCAGCTTTGCCATATTAGTTTGTCTAAATTACTTCTGGGCCAGGCATGGTGCCTAATGCCTGTCATCCCAGCACTTTGGGAGGCAGGGTAGCAAGAATTGCCTGAACCCAGGAGTTCAAGATCAGCCTAGGCAACCTGGTGAGACCTTGTCTCTACAATAAATAAAAAAACTAGCTGAGTGTGATGGTGTGCGCCTGTAGTCCCAGCTAACTGAAAGGCTGAAGTGGATGGATCTCCTGAGCCCAGCGGGTCGAGGCTGTGGTGAGCCCCTGATCTTGTCACTGCACTTCAGCCTGGGTGACAGCATGAGACTCCAACTCAAAAGAAAAAATTATTTCTGGCTCTTGGTTTTCGCTTGTGTCAATTATGTATGTTACACATACACACGTTTTTTTGAGTTGGAGTCTCTGCTGGCCTCAGGTGATCCTTCTGTCTCAGCCTCCTGAGTAGCTGGAACTGCAGGCGCTTGCCACCACCATGCTTGGCTCAGATAATCCTCTCGCCTACGCCGCCCAGAGTGCTGAGATTACAGGTGTGAGTCACTATGCCCAGCTTGTTACACATGTATATATCTTTTTTATTTTTTTTGAGTCACAGTTTCACTCTGTTGCAATTCTTCTGTCTCAGCCTTCCAAATAGCTGGAATTTTTTTCTTTTTTGATTTATTGTAGAGATAAGATCTCACCAAGTTGCCCAGGCTGGTCTAGAACCCCTGAGCTCAGGCAGTCCTCTCGCCTCAGCCTCCCAAAGCACTGGGATTACAGGCTGAGCCACCGAGCTCGGCCCTAGCTTACTTTTTAAAAATTTGATTTATTTGGAAGGCTGAGGTGAGTGGATTGCCTGAGCCTGCGGATTCGAGACCCGCCCGGGCAACTTGCTGAGACCTCGTCTCTACAATAAAATAAAAATTAGCCAGGTGTGGTACTGCGCACCTGTCATTCTAATTACTTGGAAGGCTGAGGCAGAAGGATTGCTGGAGCCCAGCAGGTCGAGGCTGCAGTGGCCGGAAGAGGCCACTGCACTCCAGTCTGGGCGACAGAGTGAGACTCCAACTCAAAAAAAAAATTTGATTTAAAATTTATATTGAGCCGGGCTCGGTGGCTCAGCCTGTAATCCCGCGCCTTTGGGAGGCTGAGGTGAGTGGATTGCCTGAGCCCGCGGGTTCGAGACCCGCCTGGGCAGCGAGACCTCATCTCTACAATAAATAAAAAAATCAGCCAGGTGTGGTAGTGCATGCCTGTAATTCCGGCTACTTGGAAGGCTGAGGCGGAAGGATCACGGGAGCCCAGCAGGTTGAGGCTGTGGTGGCCGGGAGCGGCCACTGCACTCCAGTCTGGGCGACAGAGTGAGGCTCCAACTCAAATAAATAAATAAATAAATAAAATTTATATGTGGCTCAGCCTGTAATCCCGCGCCTTGGGAGGCTGAAGTGAGTGAATTGCCTGAGCCCTCAGGTTCAAGACCCGCCTGGGCAACCAAGATCTCATCTCTACAATAAATCAAAAATTAGCTGGGCATGGTAGCGCATGCCTGTAGTTCCAGCTACTTGGAAGGCTGAGGCAGAAGGATTGCCGGAGCCCAGCAGGTCGAGACTCCAACTCAAAAAAAAAAAAATTTATATTGGATATACTTTTGTAAGCTGCTTTGAATTCTTTGTTTTTTTTGAGTTGGAGTCTCGCTCCATCGCCCAGACCTAGAGTGCGGTGGCC
Organism: Carlito syrichta; assembly: GCF_000164805.1. Classification (NCBI taxonomy): domain Eukaryota; kingdom Metazoa; phylum Chordata; class Mammalia; order Primates; family Tarsiidae; genus Carlito; species Carlito syrichta. The sequence continues at coordinate 14,248 of NW_007232293.1, forward strand.
GCTCCCGGCTACCGCAGTCTCGACCTGCTGGGCTCTGGCGATCCTTTCTGCCTCAATCTTCCAAGTAGCTGGAACTACAGGTGTGCCCTACCACGCCCGGCTAATTTTTTTTTTTGATTTATTGTAGAGATGAGGTCTCGCCAAGTTGCCCAGGCGGGTCTCGAACCCACGGGCTCAGGCAGTCCACTCACCTCAGCCTCCCAAGGCGCAGGATTACAGGCTGAGCCACCGAGCTTGGCTTGCTTTAAATTCTTTTAAATACATAAGTAGTTACTGGTTTGGCTTTCAGAAGGAAATTTTAAGTAGCAGATAAGAAAACTTGACACCTAAAATTCAGATCATTCTTCCTTTTATCAAATATTTGAATATTAGTGTGTTTGAACTTTTTTTCTCTCTAAAATATTCACACTATTATTTTACACTTTAGTAACATCTCTTGAGATACACAGTGAAGGGAAGGACATACAGAGAAAGTGCAGTCATGTCCAATGAATGAAGACATTATGCTTTTATAATTGGAAACATTTCAACTTTGTATCATTTTTTACAATGCAGTTATCCATCATTTTGTTCCAGAGACTGGGCTGGAGAAAAGGGTTTATGTTTCATGACTCAAATTCAAAGCCGTGGTTCCAGGTCTTACCACGTCTTCCTCAGATTTAGTAGCTCCCAGAGTTTGTCTGCTGACTTCTGAAATTGTCACAGACAATTCTCTCTATTTTCAGTACTAGCTTCATCTTAAGTCGTCTTTTTCTTTTCATTTCAAAATTTAGCTGGATTCCCTTGAGGCAGGGAGCTATTTGACTTTCAGAGTGCACTTACCCCATGTGACCTGTGTTGTACTAGCCTCTGCAGGAGTCTGCAGTCCAACAGGATCTAGACAAGAGAATTCATCTACACTACAGCATTTTGAGCATGGCCTTAAAGATTAGTGGTGAAGCCAGGCTCGGTTGCTCAGCCTGTAATCCCACGCTTTTGGGAGGCTGAGGTGAGTGGATTGTCTGAGCCCGCGGGTTCGAGACCCCCTGGGCAGTGAGACCTCATCTGTACAATAAATCAAAAAATCAGCCGGGCATGGTAGCGCATGCCTATAATTCCGGCTACTTGGAAGGCTGAGGCGGAAGGATCGCCGGAGCCCTGCAGGTCAAGGCTGCGGTGGCTGGGAGCGGCCACTGCACTCCAGTCTGGGCGGCTGGGAGCGGCCACTGCACTCCAGTCTGGGCGACAGAGTGAGACTCCAACTCAAAAACAAACAAACAAACAAACAAACAAAAAACACCTGGGAGACCTTATTAAAATGCAGACTCCCAGTCCCATTTTCAGAGCTTTTTATTTCCTAACGAGGAATCAGGATTTCAGTAAGCAGATAGGGGCAATTTTGGTGCAGATGATCTGAGAACCACACTTTTGAGAAACAGATTTGAGTTCGAGAAAGCACAGTGGGGAATGCAGATAAGAAGGGCGTGGCATAGTGTTCAGGTCAAGAAGTCGAAAGGCCTCAGCCATGATGGCAGCAAATGCGAGGAAGAGAAGGCCTGTTCCAGGGCCATGGAAAAAGGCGGCATCTGTGGGACTTGGTGATTCAGTTGGGATGAATGAATGGAAAGGAGGGTCGAGAATGGTCTCAGGGCTTATGGTTCAGGCAACTGGATTGATGAGTAAAGACCCTCTCTCCATGTTCTGACTGTCTATTCCTGTTTTCTTGACCAATGTTAATTGGTTGATTGCAGCACAAAGAGGACAGACACTTTAGGGATCTCTTGGTAGGGAGGACCTGAGATTTCTTTCAGTTAAATGTCGTATCTGAAATGCTAGGAACTAGAAGTGTTTCTGATTTCAGGTTGTTTCAGATTTTGGAATATTTGCATATACGTGATTATATAGATTGGAGCTGGGACCTAAGTCTAAACATGAATTCATTTATGTTTCATATATGCCCATACACATAGCCTAAAGCAGATTTCATGAAACATGTTTAACAATCTTGTGCTTACACTGGTGCAGTGGCTTCTGCCCTCATAATCCCATCACTTTGAGAGACCAAGGTGGGAGAATCATTTGACTCCAGGAGTTTGAGACACACCAACATAGTGAGACTCTATCTCTAAAAAGAAAATTTTGTGCATGGAAACAGTTTTTGTTAAGTACTAACGTGTGGAATTTTCCACTTATGGCATCATGTTGGTGCTCGGAGTTTTAAATTTTGGAGAATTTCAGAATTTGGGTTTTCAGATTAGGACAATCAACCTGTTTGTGCTCATAAGCTTCCTAGATTTTAAAGGCTTAGAGGACTTCTTTACCAGATGGTTGAGATTTCATTAGTAACACTCGCGTGGATTAGGCTGTTCTGACGGAAAATTAGAGGTTGATTTGTGATTACTCTTCAAAATTTCACTGTGTTCATACAGAAATTTTAATTCTAAAAATGCTCTGTGCCAAGCATGGCGGCTCAAGCCTATAATCCCAGCACTTTGGGAGGTGAGGTAAGAGGAATGCCTGGCCCAGGGGTTCAAGACCAGCCTGGGCAAATTGGCGAGACCTCATCTCCTCAATAAATCAAAAAACTAGCCGGGCGTGGTAGTGCATGCCTGTAGTTCCAGCTGCTTGGAAGGCTGAGGTGGAAGGATCGCCTGAGCCCAGCAAGTTGAGGCTGTGGTGGCCATGATAGAGTGAGACTCCAACTCAAAAAAAAAAAAGAAAGTTCTGTTAAGGGATGATAGTCCATGCAGGTTCTTTTTAGTCTTCCAAAATTAGTTTTCTTACTTTTTTTTTTTTTTTTTGAGTTGGAGTCTCACTCTATCATGGCCACCACAGCCTCAACTTGCTGGGCTCAGGCGATCCTTCCACCTCAGCCTTCCAAGTAGCTGGAACTACAGGCACACGCTACCACGCCCGGCTGATTTTTGATTGTAGAGATGAGGTCTCACCAAGTTGCCCAGGCGGGTCTCAGACCCGCGGGCTCAGGCAAACCACTCACCTTGGCCTCCCAAAGGCACGGGATTACAGGTTGAGCCACCGAGCCCGGCTTGTTTTCTTACTTTTTAAAAGAAATACATACTCTTCTTCCTTTGACATTAAGGAAGACATTCTTTACGTTACTATTGTCGTCACTTCTGTTTCTGGCCTGACTCAAGTATATCCCTGTCTTCAGGCTCCAGGTCTTTGCTAGAATATTTCTTGCTGTGATGGTTTTGACTGGCTTCTGCATAATATATTTAGAAATGGCCATTGCTGTGAGGGGGAGAGTTTGAGGCTATGAATTGCTCTTGAGTCTTCAGGGACTGGAAAAATTTTCAAGCTAATCACATATAATACAGTGAAAAGGGTATTGGCCTTACAGTTCCTATATTGGGTTCCTTTATTAGCAATTGTCAAAGAAATACCTCTGTCAGCTAAATGCTGACCTCGTCTCTACAATAAGTAAAAAATTAGCTGGGTGTGGTAGCGCACACCTGTAGTTCCAGCTACCTGGAAGGCTGAAACAGAAGGATTGCTAGAGCCCAGCAGGTCTGCGCCGGGGTGACCACTGCACTCCAGCCTGGGCAATGGAATGAGACGGCAACTCAAAAAAGAAAAAAGAAATCTTGGCATATTTGCACTTAGTGATTATCTAAAGAAAGAAATATTTGCTTGAAATGAGATGTGTGATATGTTTCCGAGAGATCACACTGGGAAGGCTCGGCGGTAGCCTGGGGCAAAGAAGACATGAGTGACAGCTGTCCTGTGCCGCCGAGGGCAGGTCACGCAGCTAGCTCTTTCCCTCCATGAGCAGACATGTACTGGGAAGTATGTCGAGGTGGGAGTCAGACTATTCTGGGACTCTGAGTCTAGCTCTCACTTGCTCATTGGCTTATCTGCTTTTATATTAACTGCTGAGCATTACTTTACAGATATGGAAGGTGCCTAACAATGGTTGAGCATTTACACGCTTTGCCGATAAACACTCTACTGCAGGAGTGCCATGACAGCGCGCGTCGTGTTCATCGGTTGTGACTCTCTGATCTGAGAATCGTGAGGCACGTGGTCATCAAGGCACTGCATTTTTAAGTAGTTAATACATTCACTTGGTACAAAATCCAGCGGGTACAAGAGGGTGTGCAGTGAAAAGTATCTGATCTGCCCTGTCCTCCAGCCGCCCACTGTCACTTTGGAGCACAAGTCTTGCCTTGTGCTGGAGCGCCCTCCCTTGGGCACAACTGTGTGACGTGGGTACTCATTGCAGGCTGTGCTGCACTTGGGTGGGTCTCAGCACACTGAGGATGGGGTGACTGTCAGCACAGGGGCTTTTCAACATAGAGGCCACTCCCTGTTCTCCACCCTCTCACTCCACCTAAATCCTGGTTCTTCTCCCTCAGCAGGCATGTCTCTTCTTCCTTAAAATACCAAGGACATGCCTGAGCCCAAACCCGCCTCATCTCTATAATAAAACAAAAAATTAGCCGGGCGTGGTAGCGCGCGCCTGTAGTTCCAGCTACTTGGAAGGCTGAGGCGGGAGGATCGCCGGATCCCAGCAGGTCGAGGCTGCGGTGGCTGGGAGTGGCCACTGCACTCCATCCAGTATGGGCGACAGAGTGAGACTCCAGCTCAAAAAAAAAAAAAAATACCAAGGACAAAACTTTCCCAAGATAACATTTATTAAGTCAAATAAACAATATAGAACACTTAGGATAACTAAGTATAAGTCTTTTAAAAGTTTTCTTTTAGTCAGTAAGCCAGTAAACACTCAGTATTTAATGAGTGATTTCCAATGTATTCTTTCCAACCATATGAGTTCTGTTTTCTTTTTGAGCCTTGATCCTTGCGCCTCAGCCTTCCAAGTAGCTGGAATGACAGGCACGTGCCACCATGCCTGGCTAATTTTTTTATTTATTGAGGAGATGAGGTCTTCCAAGATGATGGGGCTGATCTTCAACCCATGGGCTCAGGTCCCAAAGTGCTAGGATTATAGGCGTGAGCCAGAGATTTGTTTTCTGATTATCCTTTTAAGTTTTCTTTGTTGTTTTTTGTTTGTTTGTTTGTTTTTTCTGAGTTGGAGTCTCACTCTGTCACTCAGGCTGGAGTACAGTGGCACGCTTACGGCCACCCCAGCCTCGACCTGTTAGGCTCAGGCAATCCTTCTGCCTCAGACTTCCAACTAGCTGGAAATACAGACATCCGCTACCACACCCAGCTAATTTTTTACTTATTGTAGGGATGAGGTGAGGTCTCACCAGAGTTGTCTGGGCTGGTCTCAAACCCACCTGCTCAGGCAATCTCACCTTGGCCTTCCAAAGTGCTGGGATTACAGGGTGAGCCACCGACCCTGGCCAGATTTTCCTTTAGTTATTTTTATTATGGAAGTCAATGTTTATTAGAGACAAATTAGAGAATGCAAACTAGCATAAAGAAAGTGGAAGGCATTCATAATCTAGCCTCCCGGAAGTCAATTGTTGGTATTTTGATCTATATCCACACATTGTCTGTTTTTTCTTATTAAAAAGGGAATCATCTTGTAGAACTCTTAACAGCTTGCTTTTCAAAGCTGTGTCATGCAGATCTTTCCCTGTCATTTGTGTAGGTTTCTGAACTGATTGATACCTGAGCCATTCTCTGCTAGACCGTGAACTCCCTGGTGGCAGGAGCAGGGCTGATGTTTCATGCGTCCTGTGTCCTCGTACTTAGCACAGCCTCTGCTTTCTCACATTTCAAGGAACGAGTGTTGAGGGATAACCCGGCAATGAAGTGTGAGATCTGAGCTAACTACCCAGATGTGTCGGTAACTTTTTTTTCTTTTCCCATCTTTGTAGGACTTACTGAATGAAGCAAAACAGAGACTCAGCAAGGTGGTGAAAGATGCAACCAGGTACCAAGTGCTGCTGGATGGACTGGTCCTTCAGGTACCTTTATGGGCCAGGTCTACCATTTATAGCCACAGTTATGAGAATATTTACAGCATCTGTTGGAGACTGGCTCTGTTTCTCCTGTTTTCTCATCTTAGCTTTTTTCCTTATATTCCTCACCTTGTCTAAAATATGTGCTAAGGCCGGGCACAGTGGCTCACACCTGTAATCCCAGCACTTTGGGAGGCTGAGGCAAGAGAATTTCTGAGCCCAGGAGTTCGAGACCAGCCTGGGCAACTTGATGAGACCTCATCTCTACAATAAATCAAAAAATTAGCCGGGCGTGGTAGCATACACCTGTAGTCTCATCAGTTGGGAAGCTGAGGCAGGAGGATCACCTGAGCCCAGCAGGCCATCATGCAGTGGCCATGATCATGCCACTGCACTCCAGCCTGAATGGCAAAGTGAGACGCCGACTCAGTCAATAAATAGTGTGCTACATAGGAGAATTTTTTTTTTTTTTTTTTTTTTGG
>NW_007232293.1:20763-31697 GCF_000164805.1 Carlito syrichta
GAGGTCTCGCCAAGTTGGCCAGGCGGGTCTTGAACCCACGGGCTCAGGCAGTCCACTCACCTCAGCCTTCCAAAGGTGTGGGATTACAGGCTGAGCCACCGAGCCCAGCTCATAGGAGGATATTAATATCTGTCTGGATATTAAGTCTTGGATAAGACTTCCAGGCTTAATACTGTCATACAGTCTTGCTAGTCCTTTATGATTCAAAGGTCAAATCTGCTTGCAACTTTGCAGTATTAGACTTCCCTAGTTGATTTTACCACTGAAGTGCTTACTTTAGATATGAGGGTTCACACCAAGTGCTATATACATTTTAATTGTTTACTGCTGGGCTACAAATCCTTATTTTACTTATGTTAGTTACAACGATGTATGTCCTCAACCTGGTTGATGTAAGATAAAACTTCCATATGAATTTTTTTCCTACCACCAAAGCATTGGGCGCCTTTATAGGGTTTGTGGGAGAAGGATCTATTTTCCATGGTCTCATATGCTATTTGCTATCTTCTAGGGGAACTTACTAGGGGATATTTTTCCAAACTAGATGAAAGAGCTATACAAAGATTTTATTTTAGCTGGGCGGCATGGTGGCTCATACCTGTAATCTTAGCACTTTGGGAGGCTGAGGTGGGAAGATTGCTTGAGACCAGGAGTTCAACAGAGGTTGACCTCATCTCTACCAAAAAAAAAAAAAAAAAAATTAGCCAGGCATGGTGGTGCACACCTATAATCCCAGCTCCTCAGGAGGCTGAGGCAGAAGGATCTCCTGAGCCCAGGAGGTCAAGGCTCTGGTGAGCCATGATTGTGCCACTACATTCCAGCCTGGGTGACAGAATGAGACCTCAACTCAAAAAAATAAAAATATACCAGGCTTAATGGCTCAGCCTATAATCCCAGCACTTTGGGAGGCTGCAGCAAGTGGATTGGCTGAGCCCATGAGCTCCAGAGCTGCCCGTGCAACTTGGTGAGACCTCGTTTCTACAATAAAAAAAAAAAAATTAGGCCGGGCTTGGTGGCTCAGCCTGTAATCCCAGCACTTTGGGAGGCCAAGGCGAGTGGATTGCCTGAACCCGCAGGTTCGAGACCCGCCTGGGCAACTTGTTGAGACCACGTCTCTACGATAAATAAAAAAACAACTAGCCGCGCATGGTAGCGCGCCCCTGTAGTTCCAGCTACTTGGAAGGCTGAGGCAGAAGGTTCACCAGAGCCCGGCAGGTCGAGGCTGCGGTGGCTGTGAGCGTGCCACTGCACTCCAGTCTGGGTGACAGAGTGAGACTCCAACTCAAAAAAAAAAAAAAAAAGCCGAATGTGGTAGCGCATGCCTATAATTCCAGCTACTTAGAAGGCTGAGGCGGAAGGATCGCTAGAGTCCAGGTGGTCGACACTGAGGTGGTTGTGAGTGTGTCATCACACTCCAGTGTGGGTGATAGAGTAAGACTCCAACGATAGATAGATAGATAGAATTATTCTGCTATTATTTTATTTTACAGTTTGCATTTTCTACTAATCACATCTGATCATTTCTTGCAGGGTTTGTACCAATTGTTGGAGCCCCGGATGATCGTTCGTTGCAGGAAACAAGATTTCCCTCTGGTAAAGGTAAAGAAGGAATCTTGTTTTTGTTTTGTTTTTAATCTAAATGCGAGGATGATATGCATGTTCTAATGGACAACAGCAATGGGAATTAAAGGAGTCTTAACACTGTGAAGGTATTAAGTTCAGTGTCCTTAAGCCTTTAATTTCTTTTTTTAAAAGAGTTCAAGTTACCATCGAAGCTAGTCCCCTACTTTCTTTCTAGGAGCTTGATAATACTGTAATCTTAAAATCAAATAATACAAGCAGCACCTCCTGGCCTGGAGCAGATATGCAGTGCCACCTTGAGGAGGCAGCCTGTTGCCCGACAGCAGGGCTGGGCTCACGCTTAGTCAGTGTGTTCCTAAACCCAGGTGAGTGGAGGCAGGGCTAGAGGAGGAACGTGGGCACCAGGGAGGCTAGGCAGCCTTGATTCTGTGCCCTCACGTTGCTCTTCAGAATAAAATTCCTCTTCTGGGTGGCTTGAGGGTGTGCGTGCTCAGTCAGTCCACTAGCAGTTGCATTCCTCACACATGGATACGTCTGTGGCATATTTGCATTTATTATAATTTGTCCACCGTAATTAACTTGTCCACTGGGTAAGAAAATGTGCCGGCCAGAGAACACAGATGCTCATCCTCTCAGTCACACATTCTCTGCTGAAGCGGCTTGTGATGCTCGTCTATTGAGCATCTCAGCTGAATCCATGTCTGTGCACCCAGCCTCATTTATGAATCTGTCCCACAGAGAGCTCACATTGTAAGGGAGAGTTTGCCACGGTGACATCTGTTAGCGGAGGGAGATCTCAGTTGCCAACTAGCCTTCCCTAGATGACATCATGGTATTTCTGGGGGCCAGGCAAGCTTTTTCTTGAAACATACAGCGTCAGCGTCCAGCATCAGTGATTAGCTCTCCGCAGTGGTGCTACATTACATTTGAGAAGCAAGGAACTGTTGAATATATGCATCAGTTTGTTCAACAGAATTGTCAGAGGAAAATATTAAAGTTCCTTCAACAAAGCATCATATACATGGCTGCTAGTGTGTGCATGATACTGTTCATGACAGGACTTACCACTAATTATGATTTGCCTCTAATTGCAGTATAGCAGTGAAAACCCACTTCTCTCCCCCCCCCCATTGAGCTAATTTCTTTTTTAAATCGTGGTAAAAATATACACAACATAAAATCTACCATTTTAACCATTTTAGGTGTACACTTTTAACGGCAGTAAGTACATGCACATCCTTGTGCAGCCGGCACCACCAGTCATCTCCAGGACCTTTTCATCTTCCCTATAGAAACTCTGCCCATTTAAATAATAGTTCCCTGTTCTTTCTCTTCTTTTCTGTGCATCATATAATTGGAATCATACAGTGTTTATTCTTTTGTGACTGTTTTAAATTCACTTAGCATTATGTCTTCAAGTTTCAGTCATGTGGTCGCATGTGTCAGAATTTCCCTCTGTTTAGGCCAAATAAATATTACTCCATTGCACATATATACCACATTCTGTTCTTCCATTCATACAGGTTGGGTTGCTTCTGCCTTTGTGAATAATCCTGTTATGAATATGAGTGTGCAAAAATCAAGTTTCTGCTTTCAGTTCTTTTGGGTAGAACTCCAGAAGTGGAATTACCACATCGTATGGGAATTGTGGGTTTAGTATTTTTGAGGAACTGCCATACTGTTTTCCACGGTGGCTGCACCATTTTCCGTTTTTTTAGGAAGCAGGATTCATTAAGAGGACAGAAAAGCTCCCACAGTGGGCGGGGACCTGAGGGGGTTGCCATTTTACATTCTTTTTTCTTTTTTTTTTTTTTGAGTTGGAGTCTCGCTCTGTCGCCCAACTGGAGTGCAGTGGCCGCTCCCAGCCACCGCAGCCTCGACCTGCTGGGCTCTGGCAATCCTTCTGCCTCAGCCTTCTGAGTCGCTGGAACTACAGGCGTACGCTACCATGCCTGGCTGATTTTTGATTTATTGTAGAGATGAGGTCTCGCCAAGTTGCCCAGGCGGGTCTCGAACCCGCGGGCTCAGGCAGTCCACTCACCTCAGCCTCCCAAGGCGCGGGATGACAGGCTGAGCCGCCGAGCCCGGCTGCCATTTTACATTCTTACCAGCGGGCACAGGGGTCCCAGTTTCTTCACATCCGCTCCATCACTTGTTTTCTCATCAGAGCCATCCCGCTGGGTGTGACTGTCACCCCCCGGCCGCCGTTTGAAGGCTCACCAGCAGCCAGGCTTCTCCCTCTGGGACCACGTTCCTTCTCCTGCTGGTCAAGGCTTGAAGCCTGACTCGGCCCCTGGCGTCTACTCAGCCGCCAGGCTGGTTGGTTCCTCGCTCGCACCCCTCCCCCACTCGCGCAGGCGCTCTGGAGTCTGACTTTTCCTCAGTGTCTGTGCTCTTTTGCCTTCCCATTCTTTTGCCTGGAAGAAAGGGGAATATGCTTGCTTGGATAATGTGTGGACTTTTTGGATGCCTACTCGAAGGTTCTGTTAATCGCTTTCATCGGTTTCTGTTTCTCCAGGCTGCGGTACAGAAGGCCATCCCCATGTACAAAATCGCCACCAAGAATGATATTGACGTCCAGATTGACCAGGAGTCCTACCTGCCCGAGGACATGTAAGGCGTGTTCCTGCTGCTGACTGCTAGCTTCTCTCCCTGGGAGAGTAGCCTTTGTGCTGGGCTTTTTTTTAAATTTTTTTTTGAGCTGGAGTCTCACTCTGTCGCCCAGACTGGAGTGCAGGGGCACACTCATGGCCACCACAGCCTCCACCTGCTGGACTCACGTGATCCTTCTACCTCAGCCTTCCAAATAACTGGAACTACAGGTGTGCCCCACCATGCCTGGCTATTTTTATTTATTTATTGTAGAGAGGATGTCTTGCCAAGTTTTCCAGGCTGGTCTTAAACTCCTGGGCTCAGGTAATCCTCTCACCTCCACCTCTCAAAGTTCTGGAATTATAGGTGTGAGCCACTGCACTTTTTTTTTTTTCTCTCCAAACAGAAACATGGACTAGCTCTGTTGCCTAGGCTAGAGTGTAGTAGCATGATCGTAGCTCACTGTAAACTGGAACTCCTGGGCTCGGGGATCCTCTGGAGTTGCTGGGACTACAGATGCGCGCCACCACGCCTGGCTAATTTTTGTATTGTTTGTAGAGGCAAGGTCTCATGCTGTGTTGTCTAGGCTGGTCTCAAACTCCTGGGCTCAAGCAGTCCTCCCACCTTGGCCTCTCAAAGTGCTGGGATTACAGGCATGAGACACTACGCCTGGCCTCAAGAAATTTTTGTAAAATAAAGTGATAATGTAGCAGATGAATTTTATTCCCTCAGATTGCCTGTGGTAGAATTTGACCTGTTGACTTTATGCTTCTAAGGGCTGAGAAACATTGAGGGAAGGATTGACAGCAGTGAGGTGTGGAGCTGGAGGCAGGCCTGGGGGAGTCCGGCAGAGGGAGCGGTCCTGAGCCTTGCCTCTCATTACCCAGTGGCAGCAGGACTGAGGCTTTAAGGAACATCAGATGCAGGCTCTTGTCTGCTGGTTTGTAAACTGAGATGAATCTGTTTTTCATTTTTGGGGGAGGGCTGGCTGTTAGAATTAAATTAGGTGGTGTAACGTAGTATCAAATTGATACATGGCAGTCACTTGGTAAATAGCAGTTACTATCGACATGAAAATAGTTGACCCTCTGTATCCTTGGGGCCATATCCATGGATTCAACCAGCTACCAGTTGGATTTAAAGAAAAGAAAAAGATGGGCTGGGCTCGGTGGCTCAGCCTATAACCCCAGCACTTTGGGAGGCCGAGGCAAGTGGATTGCCTGAACCCGTGGGTTCGAGACCCAACTGGGTAACTTGGCGAGACCTCGTCTCTACAATAAATCAAAAACTAGCCAGGCGTGGTAGTGCGTGCCTGTACTTCTGGCTACATGGAAGGCTGAGGCGGAAGGATTACCTAAGCCCAGCAGGTCGTGGCTACTGCGGTGGCCAGGAGTGTGCTACTGCACTCCAATCTGGGCAGCAGAGTGACTCCAACTCAAAAAAGAAAAAAAGATGGTTTCTTCTGTACTGAATGTGTATACAGACTTTTTTTTTTTTTTTTTGAGTTGGAATCTCACTCTGTGGCCCAGGGTGAATTTCAGTGGCACAATTACAGCTAACCATAGCCTCAACCTCTTGGGCTCAGGTGATCTCTTGCCTGAGCCTCTAGAGTAGCTGGGACTGTAGGTGCACACCACCATGCTCAGCTAACTTTAATTTTTTTGTAGAGATGAGGTCTTGCTATGTTGTTGATGCTGGTCTTTTTTTTTTTGAGTTGGAGTCTCACTCTGTCACCCAGACTGGAGTGCAGTGGCCGCTCCCGGCCACCGCATCCTCGACCTGCTGGGCTCTGGCGATCCTTCCGCCTCAGCCTTTCAAGTACAGCGCGCACTACCACGCCCAGCTAATTTTTTGATTTTTTGTAGAGATGAGGTCTCGCCAAGTTGCCTAGGCGGGTCTCGAACCCGCAGGCTCAGGCAATCCACTCACCTCAGCCTCCCAAGGCGCGGGATTACAGCCTGAGCCACCAAGCCCGGCTGCTGGTCTTAAACTCCTGGGCTTAATGGGGTTACAGGTGTGAGCCACCATTCCTAGCCCAGATTTTTTTTGTTTTATTCCCTAAACAGTACAACTATTTATATAACATTTCCATTGCATTAGGTATTATAAGTAATCTAGAGGTGATCTAAAGTATACAGAAGGATGTGTGTAGGTTCTATGCAGATACTATACCATTTTATGTAAGGAATTTGATCGTGGGTCTTCATGGAACCAGCTGTACCCTAAATCTTCAGAAGCCTTTTGAATTATTTTCTTTTTTTTTTTTTTTTGAGTCGGAGTCTAACTCTGTCGCCCAGACTGCAGTGCAGTGGCATGCTGCTCACAGCCAACGCAGCCTTGACCTGCTGGGCTTAGGTCAACCTTCCAAGCAGCTGGAACCACAGGCGTGCACGACACCTGGCTAATTTTTTGATTTATTGTAGAGATGAGGTCTTGCCAAGTTGTCCAGGCCAGTCTCAAACCCCTGGACTCAGGCAGCCCTCTTGCCTCAGCCTCCCAAAGTGCCGGGATTACAGGCTTGAGCCACTGCACCCAGCTTTTAAATGACTTTTAAGCTATCGTTTATGACACACACCCACCCACCCACACACCCCAAACAGCCTTACTTTCTGGGAATTAAGAGGTAAGTGTACCGTGTGTTTGTCTTTCTCACATCTGTAAATGTTGTTACTGCCTGTGTTTTTGTAGAGCTGGTGGAGTGGAGATCTATAACGGGGATCGTAAAATCAAGGTGTCCAACACCCTGGAAAGCCGCCTGGACCTCATAGCCCAGCAGGTGAGCACGGGAATGCTGCTTGGCTGGCTACTGTTATTGGAAGTGGTGCAGAGAACGCATGCCCGTTTGCTAGTGCTTGGGATTTGCTGCTCTTTTTCCCCATTTTTGGACTTTTTGTTGAAAAGAATGGGGTTGGTCATGTGGTAGAGGCGTTGGCTGAGGGGATGGCATTTACACGAGGAGGAGTTGGGGTCAGAACAGGGTTTTGTTATGAGGACTCGAATGTGTCCATTTTGCTGCATGTAGAGATGGTGATGGGCTTCTTCCTGCAGCAAGGATGATGGGAACTAAGGTAAAGATGCATTGAAGGAATTAAGAGGCTGCCGCTCTTCAGATGTTTCCAGATTTGCATAGATGAACTGTAGGAAGCAGACTGGGAAAGTCCACGTACACGAGAAGGCTGGTGTGGTGTAGCCCACCAGCGGCAGTCCCCCGCTACCCTAGTCACTTCCCGCCCAGAGGTGCAGCTTACCGCTTATGCAAGCACTTGTCTCATGGCTAAAGCACTTTCACCTTGAGGGATCGTGCTCTGGTAACGTCAACCTCTGACATGTGTTTCCCAGCAGCCACTGCCCTGTCCATTCAGTAGCCACTTGTGGATGTTTTAAAAAGTTTTGACTGGGCGTGGTAGCTCACACCTATAATCCCAGCACTTTGGGAGGCCGAGGTGAGAGGATTGCTTGAGGTTACAGGCTCGAGACCTGCCTGGCCAACCCGGCGAGACCTCATCTCTACATTAAATGAAAACATCAGCCGGGGCCGGGCTCAGCGATTCAGCCTGTAATCCCAGCACTTTGGGAGGCTGAGGCAAGCGGATTGCCTGAGGCTGCTAGTTAGAGGTCAGCCCAGGCAACTTGATGAGACCTTGTCTCTACAATAAAATTTAAAATAGCCGACGTGATAGCGTACACCTGTAGTTTGGGGCTACTTGGAAGGCTGAGGCAGAAGAATTGCTGGAGGCCAGAAGGTCGACACTGGGGTGGCCGTAAGCATGCACTCCACTGCACTCCACACCCAGGCTGGAGTGCAGTGGCATGCAGAACCAAACAAACATTAGCTAGCATGGTGGTGTGTGGCTGTAGTTTGGCTACTTAGAAGGCCAAGGCAGAAGGACCGCCTGAGCTGAGCAAGTTGAGGCTTCGGTGGCCATGAGTGTGCCATTGCACTTCAACCCGGACGAAGGAGTGAGACTCCAACTCAGTAAAAATAAAAAGTTCCATTTTGATGGTTTCTTTCACTTATGCCAGCTCTGATGTGTCTCCCTTTCTTTCCTCTTCTTTCTCTAATAAACTTTATTTTAAAACTTTGAAAAAGTTCCATTTCTCAGCCACTAACCACATTTCAGGTGTGCAGTAACCACATGTGGCTGGTGGCTGTCATACTGGACAGCACAGCCTTGCAGGTGTGATGTCAAATTTTCCTGAGGAGTTCTCAGTTGCCATAACAAGTGCTTAAGCACAAATTTTGCATTCTGAGTATTCTGTGTGATCACTGCTGGTGCATAGTAGGCACTGAGGAAATCTTTGTTGAAGAAAGAATGTAGGTGACCCAGAATCTTCTGCCAGGATGAGTAAGATGAATTAATAGACGCTTCTTCGAGCATCACCAGAGGCCTTAGGTAGTCAGGACCAGAGAATTTTCTTTGTCCCTTTGTGAGCTGTCTAGCCCCACATTTGGGATTAGTGGGATTTCTCCCCCAGGATTCTGTTCCCGTGCTCCCAGAAGGACAGGGCAGACTGGACGCCCTTGGCTTTGTGACTCCCTCCTAGGTGTGTGGAGCGTGTCTGCATCCTGTGACCCAGCTGGGTCGCTTCCTGCACGGGCTCCAGTTGACTTGCTCGTTTGCTCCACAGATGATGCCGGAAGTGCGGGGAGCCTTGTTTGGTGCCAACGCCAACAGGAAGTTCCTGGACTAAGCCTTTGGGAGGCAGCGTTCGTCCCGTGCTCGTGTGCTGTGCCGGGGAAGCTTCTGCCACGTGAAGACACCAGAACGTCTGCCGCCTTCTCTCCGTTCTTCAGTATTGCTCTGTATTTCTCAGTGGATGCCCTTCTGTCACTAATGCCCTTGGCCTGATCATTAACAGGGGGAGGGTTCCTCCCCTTCTGCTCAGGACCCCGCCCTTAGGTCATCTCAGTCCCAGCGTCCAAGGGTTCTGCAGCATCGGGTGAGGGGTCCGTGGTGTTGCATGAGCCTCGCTGGCACTCCTGCCCTCTGGCTCCCGTGACCTAGTCTAGAGTGGTGTACGTGGTGCTCTCCCCCCAAGTCTGCTCCCGGGGGCAGAGGGCATGTTGCACGTGCTTCCTTCCAGCAGTAGCAGCTTCACTGTGATGTATTTGCACCTAGTTTTCCTCGTCTGTAATGTGATTTGAGATCTAAGCCATGAATATGCTTTATTTATTAAAACAAAAGGTGTGGATGGAGTTGTGGCTTCTTATGTAAAGCACTACAGATGTACCGTTTGAGAGTCAAGTTCTTAGGTGCCTAGAGAAGAAGCCCACAGCTGCTGGTTCTCGAAACCGTTGACCCTCGGTGCCTGCTAGGCAGCTTACCACTCCCAGCCCCTTGGGTCCCCCTCGCCACGCGACTTCTCAACCCTGCCCGTCCTTCAGCGGTTGCACAGCTTTAATGAGGAAATGGTTTTCCTAGATTGGGCATAGGGAGCAGAAAAACGGTTCTGCTTTTTGAGTCCACGTCTCCCTCTGTCGTCCAGGCTGGAGTGTAGCGGCACGCTCAGTGGCCACAACACCCTCGACTGCTCGGGTGATCCTTCCGCCTCAGTCTTCCAAAACCAAGTTATTCTCGGGGGTTACTGTGCCCACATTCTCAGAGACCCCGTTCCTCCTCCCGCTCCCCTCAGGTGACCCCTAAGAGCCACCAAGGCCTAGCAGCTGGCCCACGGCAGAGCCCGGATGTTCACTGAACCGTCTCCATGGAGAAGGCCGCCGCGCAGGGCTGACGACTGCAGCACTGTCCTCTTCCTCGACCCAAGCTTTAGTGGTGGGGCCGACTTAAATACTAGCTCCTGCAGCAGGTGGCTTTTTATTAGAATTGATGCCATCTGTGTGACGCTCTTTTCTGTCTCCTGTGGGGGAAGGAGCTGAGGCACATGAGGTGACCTGTGTCGTCGCAAACTCTGTTCCTCGGGATTGTGCAATTATGAGACGATGGCGAGACTCGAGACCACCCAGTGGGACTTCAAATGCCCGTGGGTTGTTTCCATCCCCATAGTAACCACTTGGAGAGTGACAGTGACCTGCTTCAGTATCCTTTTTCTTTTCTTTTTGAGTCGGAGTCTCACTCGGTTGCTGGGCTCCGGCGATCCTTCCGCCTCAGCCTTCCGAGTGGCCGGAATTACAGGCATGCGCTACCACACCCAGCTGATTTTTTGATTTATTGTAGAGATGAGGTCTCGCTGCCCAGGCGGGTCTCGAACCTGCGGGCTCAGGCAGTCCACTCACCTCAGCTTAACGAAGGCACGGGATGACAGGCTGAGCCACCGAGCCCGGCCAGTGTCCTTTTTCACGCAGTTTGGTTCAAAGCGAGGTAGAAGATTAGGTGACAGAAGGTTCATCACAGCCCATCTGCCACGCCCACTAAGACCAGACAGGATTGTGACCATCCAGCTTTATTTCAAATCATGCCCCAGACATGGAGGAGGATGGCTGGGCCACAGCCTGGGCACCAGCAGGGGACAGGGACAGGAGGGCCACCCTGACTGCCCGGGCCGTTCAGCTGCGCCAGCCTCGTCCCTCAGCCATCCAGGACCTGAAGGACGTTGAGGTGTTCATGGTCCCCATGAACCTCTGATCCTCTGTTCCCTCAAGATCAGTGCTAGGGCTCATCCTAAAGCATGAATTCACAATGAACCCAACCCTCCGACGAACTCAAGCGTGCTGAGTCTGAGTGTGAGAAATGTTAAAAGTCCAGAAGCAGCCGGGCTCGGTGGCTCAGCCTGTAATCCCGCGCCTTTGGGAGGCTGAGGTG
>NW_007232293.1:31854-33676 GCF_000164805.1 Carlito syrichta
GCACTCCAGTCTGGGCGACGGAGTGAGACTCCGACTCAAAAAAAAAAAAAAAAGTCCAGAAACAACTCTCCTGCCTGGACGGTCTGTTAGGCCCTGCCGTTAATACGACCTAAGCGAGGACTATTGTTAAGCAGTACGTGGTTAGGGGATTCTGAAGGCTCCCCAGGGCTACGGAGGGAGGATGAGGCCGTGTGCTCAGCTCACTGGGACAGGGTGTCTCGCCCAAGACGGAGGCAGCACCACCAGCCAGAGGACAAGGCGCGCCACGGGCGGGCCTCTTGCCCTCCTCCCCTCCGGGCTGGAGAGGTGGCCGTGAGCACGGAACTCGAGCGCCAGCCGGATTTACTCCAAACACTTGAGGACGCGCTCCCCGATGCCAACGAAGTAGACCCCTTGCGCGATCCCGAAGAGCGGCGCGATGACCAGGGCCCGGCAGCCCGCCCCTTTCATGAAGGCCGAGGGTCCCTCCTGACGCCAGAGCTTCCTGAGGAGAAAGAAGAACAGCTGTGAGCAGCCTCGGGGACAGCCTCGCTCGCCACGCGAGTGCCTCTGCGCTGAGCACGGGTGTGTGGACGCCCTGCCTCTCGGAATGCTGAGGCTGGTGACTCAGCAGTTGGGTCGAGACCTTGGAAGACAGGCTTGGTCTGGCTTGAACCTTTGGGGAAGAGGAAAAGCTCTGCCAGCACCTCCTTTTTTGTTTTTTGAGTCAGAGTCTCACTCTGTCGCCCCGGCTGGAGTGCAGTGGCACGCTGCTCACGGCTACCTCAGCCTCGGCCTCGGCCTGCTGGGCTCCGGCGATCCTTCCGCCTCAGCCTTCCGAGTAGCTGGAACTACAGGCACGCGCCCCCATGCCCGGCAGATTTTTTTATTTATTGTAGAGTCGAGGTCTCGGCAAGTTGTCCAGGCTGGTCTCGAACCCGTGGGCTCAGGCGGTCCTTTTGCCTCCGCCTCCGAAAGTGCTGGGATTCCCAGCGTGAACCACCATGCCCAGCCTAGCACCTCCTGTTCTTGAGAGGTGAGGGAAGGGGATGGGTGTCAGAGAGACCAGAGCTCAGCAGTACATTGGTCTCTAGACCGGTGAGGGGGACAGCCACCCCGGGGACCCTGGCCTAGCGTGGTCTGCAGGGATAGACCCTGGCTCTCACCTGGCACAGTCGGTGATCCCGCTGTAGATGTCCTCGCCCTGGCCTTTCTTGAGGGTCTGGATTCGAGTTTTCAGAACTAAATCAAGCAGAAGTTGGAAGGAGTAGTGAGCAGTATGCCTTGGGGTCCTCCCTGCCCCATGAAGTGCTGTGCGGCCTTTGAGAACCAGCCACATGCAACAGAATCTGAGGCCAGTTCTGCCATGGCGTGAGCTATGTGAGAAGGTCTTCCTCTGGGGGCCTCCTTTATCAAACGAGTCAAAAGCTTATCGCCGCACAATTCACAGCGGCAAAGATGTGGAGTCACCCTCAACGCCCATCCGTGGATCTGTGGG
This sequence comes from Carlito syrichta, assembly GCF_000164805.1. Classification (NCBI taxonomy): domain Eukaryota; kingdom Metazoa; phylum Chordata; class Mammalia; order Primates; family Tarsiidae; genus Carlito; species Carlito syrichta. The sequence goes on from NW_007232293.1 coordinate 33,332, forward strand.
CAAAGGAAATGTGGTCTGCACAGACACACACGCTGTAAGAAGTTTGGTGCCAGTAATGACTCCACACCTGGCCAGGACCAAGAGATTTATTAAAGTGGCTGTTACAGCCGGGCTTGGTGGCTCAGCCTGTAATCCCGTGCCTTTGGGAGGCTGAGGTGAGTGGATTGCCTGAGCCCGCGGGTTCGAGACCCGCCTGGGCAGCGAGACCTCATCTCTACAATAAAATCACAAAATCAGCCGGGCGTGGTGGCACATGTCTGTAATTCCAGCTACTCGGAAGGCTGAAGCGGAAGGATCACCGGAGCCCAGCAGGTGGAGGGAAAAGGGAAAGGGTCTGTGGAGAGG
>NW_007232293.1:33696-34626 GCF_000164805.1 Carlito syrichta
TTTGAAATTGACGCGTCCGGGAAGGTTTGAAATTGACGCGTCCGGGAAGGTTTGAAATTGACGCGTCTGGGAAGGTTTGAAATTGACGCGTCTGGGAAGGTTTGAAATTGACCGCGCGCGGGGAGTTGTGCTCGCAGAGGCCGGACGAGGGCCTCTGCTGTCCTGTGTGTCATCGCCGTTTTGGGAGCCGCCCCTCTGGTCGCTTCCTGCACCTTTCACACGCACCGCGGGATACTATTCAGCCACGAAAAGGAATGAGACCATGTCATTTGCGGCAACTCGGGTGGGATTGGAGAGCATCATCCTCGGTGAAGTTGCGCAGGAACAGAAAACCAAACGCCGTGTCTTCTCACAGTGGAGCCGAACTAAGGGCCCTCCAGGTGCAGTGGCTCACGCCTGTAAGCCCAGCAGTTTGGGAGGCGGAGGTGAGAGCATTCTCTGAGCCCAGGCGTTCAAGACCAGCCTGGGCAACGTGACGAGACCTCATGTCTACGATAAATCAGAACGTGAGCTGGGTGGGGTAGTCCTAGCTGCACTGAGGCTGAGGTGGAAGGATTGCCTGAGCCCAGCTCAGGTCGAGGCTGCGGTGGCCGTGAGTGGGCCACTGCACTCCGGCCTGGGCAACAGGGTGAGACTCAGACTCCAAAAAAAATAACAAATAGGGAAGAAAGGGAGGAAGAGAGAGAAAAAGGAAGGAAAGAAAGAAAGGAAAAAGAAAGAAAAGAAAAAGTAAGAAAAAAGGAGAGAAGGTCTCCTTGGCCGCCCTCTGTGTAGGACGTCTGGGAGCTGCTGGCAGCCACACATGCAACCCCAGAGGGTTTCAGGGTGGGGCCATTTGGTCCCTCTTCTTTTTTTTTTGAGTTGGAGTCTCACTCTGTCACCTAGACTGGAGGGCAGTGGCCGCTCCCGGCCACCGCAGCCTCGACCTGC
>NW_007232293.1:34646-36253 GCF_000164805.1 Carlito syrichta
CCACGCCCGGCTGATTTTTGATTTATTGTAGAGATGAAGTCTCGCCAAGTTGCCCAGGTGAGTCTCGAACCCGTGGGCTCAGGCAATCCACTCACCTCGCTGGGATTAAAAAAGCGCTGAGATTCCATGCTGAGCCACCGAGCCGGGCTGGTCCCTCTTCTAAAGAGCCAAAGGACCATTTATCCCATGGAAACAACACACCTGCCGGGCAGCAGCCCCGACTGCCCACGTGCTTGCTTACCGTCCAGGGGCGTCACGGCGACCGCGGCGACAGAGCCTGCCACACAGCCCGCCATGAAGGAGTGAGCAAAGGGCGCCTTCCCGGTTCGCGGGTTGAAGCCCAGGCCGTTGAGGTTGGCGAACAGCGGGAAGTAGATGATGGAGAAGGGAATGTCCCTGCGGGAGGAGACACGGCTGCCAGCAGCTCTGGGGACCGCCCAGGGCACACGGGAGCCGTCGCCGGGAGCTTCGGGGCTGTCACCATCAGAGGCAAGCCGCGGTGACAGCTCCTCCCGGGGCACCCGGGATGACCTGGGTGGGACAGCACAGAAGGAGAGACCTCGCTGCTTCTGCCCCCCGCCCGGCGCCTGCCTGGGCCACGGCACCGGCCCCTCTCCCTGGGGAGCCGGGTGCAGAATCCAGGCCGGGCCCGTTCCGTGAAGGACGGGCAGGCTAAGGTGGGAAGAGGGGTGCATCCAGTCTGGGTAAGAAGACGGGGTGCATTCAGGCCAGAGGGGTGGATTCCGGCTAGGGTAAGAAGCGGGTGCAACATACCATTCCTACTGTGCCCTGTCTGAATTTCTGGCCCACAAAATCTGAGCATAATAAAATCCTTTTAACCTCGCCCCCCAAAAAGGGGGGGCATTCCGGCTAGGGTAGGAGGTGGGTTCATTCAGACTCGGTTAAGAAGAGGGGTGCAAGCCGGGCTCGGTGGCTCAGTCTGTCATCCCGCGCCTTTGGGAGGCTGAGGCGAGTGGACTGCCTGAGCCCGCGGGTTCGAGACCCGCCTGGGCAGCGAGGCCTCATCTCTACAATAAATCAAAAAAAATTAGCCGGGCGTGGTAGCGCGCGCCTGTAATTCCGGCTACTCGGAAGGCTGAGGCGGAAGGATCGCCGGAGCCCAGCAGGTCGAGGCTGTGGTGGCTGGGAGCGGCCACTGCATTCAGTCTGGGCAACAGACTGGAAAAAAAAAGAAAAAAAAGAGCGGTGCATTCATTCAGGCTCAAGTAAGAAGAGAGGGTGCCTTCCGACTCTAGACAGGGCATTAGCAGGTGCTTGGGGCCCACAAAACGCCCCGTCTTCAGGAGGGCCTGGCCCCAGGGAAGGAGCCACAACGTGAGTCTTCCTGGTACCCATTCTGCGGCCCCGGCCAATTCTGGATAAACAGGAAGTGTGGAAATCATTTGTTCACCTGGGGTTGCGTATTCTGGAAGCAACACAGGACTGATGGGGACACGAAGCCCTCTGGGCCTGGGCTCCCTCTCCTGCGCCCTCGGTCCCAGGGAACAGGACGGGCTGTGTCTCCAGGTGAGGAAGGAAGGCTCACCTGAGCAGCGTGGCCCCCAGACCCTTGTAGAGGCCGGCCAGGCCCTGGGTGCGCAGCAGCT
>NW_007232293.1:36361-40710 GCF_000164805.1 Carlito syrichta
CAGCCTCGACCCGCTGGGCTCCGGCGATCCTTCCGCCTCAGCCTTCCGAGGAGCTGGAACTACAGGCGCGCGCTACCACGCCCGGCTGATTTTTGGATTTATTGTGGAGACGAGGTCTTGCCAAATTGCCTGGGCTGGTCTCAAACCCACAAGCTCAGTCAATCCACTCGCCTTGGCCTCCCAAAGTGCTGGGATTACAGGCTGGGCCACTGAGCCCGGCCTAATTTTTTTGATTTATTGTAGAGACGAGGTCTCAGCCATGTTGCCCAGGCTGATCTCGAATCCCTGGGCTCAGGCAATCCTCTCATCTCTGCCTCCCAAAGTGCTGGGATTACAGGCGTGAGCCACTATGTCTGGCCTTTTTTGTGGGGCGGGGGGGGCAAGGTCTCACTACGTTGCCCAGACTGGCTGGGCCTCTCGATCCTCCCACCTCAGCCCCCAGGTTCACCACCAGACCTGGCTGCTACCACTCCCTGTTTCTGAGAGGACCAGGACCCAGAAAGGGCCCAAGTTCTCCTCCAGGGAAAACCAAAGTCATTGGGGTGTTTCAGCTGGGCACGGTGGCTCACAGCTGTCATCCCAGCACTTTGGGAGGCCGAGGTGAGAGGATTGCCTGAGCCCGGGGGTTCGAGAGCCGCCTGGGCAACATGACGAGACGTCATCTCTATGATAAGTGAAAAAATTAGCCAGGCATGGTGGCATGCGCCTGTAGTTCCAGCTCCTTGGAAGGCTGAGGCGGAAGGATTGCCGGAGCCCAGCAGGTCGAGGCTGTGGTGGCCGGGAGCGGCCACTGCACTCCAGCCTGGGCAACAGAGCGAGACTCCAAATCAGAAAAAAAAAATCAGGGTGCTTCTCTCCTGCCCTCTGCGGCCTTCCCACTAAAAGCCTGCTTCTGGAGCATGAAATGCCTAATGGCTAACGTGTTTAGGGCGCGGCCATGGGCAGTCCTTGAAATCCTTAGGAACTCAAGCCTAAGGCCAAGGAACCCCGACAGACGCGTTTGGTGTCGTGCACCTGCCGCTCTCGGACCAGGACTCTGTGCCTGCTGATTGTTCTGGAGTCGGCAGTGTTGGGAGGGGACCCCGTAAGGAAAGGCTCCTGCGGCCTGGAAAGCCGGGATGTGACCTCCTCTAGTCCCAGCCCCTGCGGTGTCAGGACGGGCCTCACCCGAGCGTCCGGCATCCTGCAGCTGAATCTTGAGCATTTCCATGGGGCAGGTCACCACCACCTGGCACATCCCAGCGCCGCAGCCGGCCAGCATCTCCATCCTCAGGTTCCGCCGAGTCCTGTGGGGTTGCGAGTTGGGACCTTCCACCACAGGCCGGTCCTGCGCCCTCCCCCGAGAGATGGAACTTTCCATGGTGGCATTGAGCCCTGTCGCCTTTGGCTACCACCACCCGGCCGGGTGAGTCATCACCTGTCCCTCAGGCTCAGTCTCTGACAAACAGGGGACTACATTCATTCATTCAGTCATTCATTTTTTGAGTGGGGTCTTGCTCTGTTGCCCAGTTCACAGTACACCAGAGCCTCAAACCTCCTGGGCTCAGGTGATCCTCCTGAGGATCTTGTCTTCAATAAAATAAAATTAGCCAGGCGTGGTGGTGCATGCCTGTAGTTCCAGCTACTTGGAAGACTGAGGCGGAAGGATTCCCGGCGCCCAGCAGGTCAAGGCCACAGTGGCCGAGACGGTGCCACTGCACTCCAGCCTGGGGGACAGAGTGAGACTCCGACTCAAAAAATTAAATAAAACATAAAAATAAAACGAAACAAAGCCTGCTGGGAAGGCAGGACTGCACAGAAGTTGAAGACAGTGACAATGAAACTGTCTCAGTTTCTGTCTCCAAGAAACTCTCTTGGATTCTCCCCGAGACCACCCTGAAGCAATATCACTGGGGGATGGGAACAGGGTGGGGGTTGGGGGGAGACCCAGAGAGAACCAGGAAATGTTTGGGTGCTTTTTATTTTATTTTATCTTATTTTATTTAATTTATTTATTCATTGATTGATTGAGTTGGAGTCTCACCCTGTCCCCCAGGCTGGAGTGCGGTGGCACGCTCACGGCCACCGCAGCCTCGACCTGCTGGGCTCGGGCGCTCTTTCTGCCTCAGTCTTCCAAGTAGCTGGAACCACAGACATGCGCCAACGTGCCCGGTTTATTTCTTTTATTTATTGTAGAGACGAGGTCTTGCCGGGTTACCCAGGCTGGTCTGGAACCCCCGGGCTCAGGCAATCCTCTCCCCTCGGCCTCCCAAAGTGCTGGGATGACAGGCGGAGCCACCGAGCCTGGCCTGGGCTGATTTTTAAAGGTTCTTCAGGGGGCTGATGACTAAATCTGTGTATATATTCTATATATTATCGATCTGCCTACCTACCTACCTACCTCATTTCCAAATGATACTAGCTCCTTCGATCTATCTACTTATCCATCTATCACTTCCTAATCATACCAACTCATTCTCTCCCCTTCCTCTCCCTAACCCTCAGCCACAGGTGTGCCCATATGTATATACATGCAGACGGGTAAACTGAGGCACATTTCAATCCTCTCCCTGCCATCTCTCCCCCAAACACAGACACACAGTGAAGGGTCTCTGTGTCCCCCGCGCCGTACCCATCTTCCATGAGCAGCTGCCGGAAGAAGTCATTGGCCGCCAGCTTGATGGCCTTCTCCGGCGTGACCAGGGTCAGGTTCACCGCAGCCCCTGGCAGTGAAGACAAAGGTTTGGCGTGAGGCCATCCCGAAGTGGCAATGCCCCGAGTCTGCCACTCAGCCCCAGCCAGGCTCGTCTTGGGGGAAAGGGGGTCTCGAGGGGTGAGGGCGGGCCCCGTGGCCTGTTTTACTGAAACACGTGTTCCTTTCTTTTCTTTTCTGAGCCACGGTCTCACTGTGTTGCCCCAGCTGGAGTGCAGTGGCACAATGCTAACCGGCCACAGCCTCAACCTCCCAGGTTCAAGTGATCCTCCTGCCTCAGCCTCCCAAGTAGCTGGGACTACAGGTCTGCGCCACCACGCCTGGCTGATTTTTTTGATTGACTGTAGTGACAAGGTCTCACCATGTTGCCCAGACTCATCTCAAACCCCTGGGCTCAGACAAACCTCTCGCCTCTGGCTCCCAAATTGCTGGGATGACAGGCGTGAGCCATTGCGCCGGCTCACATTTTCTTTTCTTTTCTTTTCTTTTCTTTTCTTTTTTTTTGAGTTGAAGTCTCACTCTGTCACCCAGGCTGAAGGGCAGTGGCACGTTCACGGCCACCGCAGCCTCGGCCCGCCGGGCTCAGACGATCCTTCTACCTCAGCCTTCCAAGGAGCTGGAACTACAAGTGTGTGCCACCACGCCCGGCTAATTTTTGATTTATTGTAGATACGTGGTCTCGCCATGTTGCCCGGGCTGGTCTCAAACCTGTGGGCTCAGGCAATCCTCTCGCCTCCACTTCCCAAAATGCTGGAATTGCAGATGTGAGCCACCGCGCCTGGCTTAAATTTTTTTAGGTAGTCTTTTTTTTTTGAGTTGAAGTCTCACTCTGGCGCCCAGACTGGAGTGCAGGGGCCGCTCCCGGCCACCGCCGCCTCGACCTGCTGGGCTCCGGCGATCCTTCCGCCTCAGCCTTCCAAGTGGCAGGAACTACAGGTGCGCGCCACCATACCCGGCTAATTTTTGATTTATTTGTAGATACGTGGTCTCACCATGTTGCCCAGGTCAGTCTCAAACCTCTTGCCTCCGCCTCCCAAAGTGCTGGGATGCCAGGCGTGAGCCTCCGCGCTTGGCTTCCCTGGCTCTTAACATCCCACGTGAGCAGCCGTGTGCTGGGACTCGGGCTCCCCGGTGGCTCCTGGGTCTCCGGAGGCCTGGCGACACACGGCTGCCTCCACCCCCACCCATGAACGCAGACTAGGGAGAAGCTAAGTGTCCTGACCTACCCGGCATTCACAATCCCAACCCCGACGCCCCCGGATGGAAGGAACCCCGATGCCCAGCGTCCCCTCAGCTGGGCGCCTCTGAGGCCTCCGCACCACACTGGCTACCTCCAGGAAGCCCACCAGCCTCCCCGGGATGCCCAGATGCCCACCTCGGTACATGCCCAGAATGCCCTCTGCCCGCGCCGTCTTCCTCAGGCAATCTATCCTGCAAGCAGAGGCCAGAAGGGGGGTCAGCGGGGAGCCCCTCTGCTCCCTCAGCTTCCTCTGTGCCCTGATCTTTTTTTTTTTTTTTTTTTTTTTTTAGTTGGAGTCTCACTGTCGCCCAGACTTGAGGGCAGTGGCCGCTCCTGGCCACCACAGCCTTGACCTGCTGGGCTCCGGCGATCCTTCCACCTCAGCCTTCTGAGTAGCCGGAATTACAGGCGCGCGCC
>NW_007232293.1:40761-41496 GCF_000164805.1 Carlito syrichta
TGCCCAGGCGGGTCTCGAACCCGTGGGCTCAGGCAATCCACTCACCTCAGCCTCCCAAAGGTGCGGGATGACAGGCTGAGCCACCGAGCCCGGCTTGTTCCCTGATCTTGCCGGGCACTCCCTGTTGTCCCCGTCCCCCCTCCCATGCCTGCCCCCAAGGGACCTGGGAGGCCCCGAGCCCACCCGGCCGTCCCCGCCCTGCCACGCCCTCCCCCGCTGATACCTGGATACCTACATTCCCGCGTAGCTGTCTTTGCCATGCTGGTTCTGCAGGCGGGTCTTGGCCAAGTCGATGGGGAACACACAGGTCACCCCCACGAGCCCGGCCACGCCTCCGTTGATGAGCTTGGCGGTGATGCTAGGCCCGGGGAGGGGGAGGCAGCAGAGGGGAGGCGGGATTACAGAGAGCTCGACACAGCCCGGGCTGGGCGGGGAGCAGAGGAGGGACAGGCATGGCGGACTCCAGCCACCCATTCCAACCTGGCCTCCCTCCTGCAGCCTCCGCTCCAGGGCCGCCTCTTGCAAGGAAACTGCACTCACCGGGGCTGAGGCGCCCCGCACTGACCCCCAGGGGTGCCCCAGAGCTAGGACACTGCAGGGCCTCCTGGGTAGAGGCCAGCTCTGCCCCTGGGGCCCACTAGGACATAGGGAGCCCTGGTCCCCACCAGCCTGCCCCAAGGGCCTGACCTCCCACTCGGTGCCAGGTGTGCCAACGCTTTTTCCTTTCTGATTGGA
>NW_007232293.1:41712-46012 GCF_000164805.1 Carlito syrichta
CAGGGTTTCGAGACCAGCCTGGGCAACTTGGCGAGACCTATCTCTACAATAAATCAGAAAATTAGCTGGGCGTGGTGGCGCATGTCTGTGGTTCCAGCTACTCGGAAGGCTGAGGCTTGGGAAGTTGAGAGGGAAGGATCGCTTGAGGCCAGGAGGTCGAGGCTGTGGTGGCCTTGTGCCTTCCACAGCACTCCAGCCTGGGCGACACAGTGAGACTCTGACTCAAAAAAAAAAAAAAAAAAAATCTCAAACAAACTGAAATTTTAATGAGCACATCAGGTCAGGCGGACTGAGTTTGAACCTGACCCGTGCTGTTTCCTCACTCCTGTGACCTTCGATTCCCCCGTGTAAAACTTGACTCAAGGTGTTGCTTGTGTCAGGACTCAATAAACGAATGCATCGGCCAGGTGGTAGCTATGGTGACTAATAAGAGAACATGCACTGCTGATGAGGAGGCTGAATCTTAGCCAGCGAGAGAGCCAGGGTCAAGTATCGAGACGGCCTAATTCCAGCCGAAAGCCAAGTCCGCAGATGATGTGGGCTCCTTGCCCTGTCGAGTATAGGAGTTGTGGCAGATGGAAAGCAGAAAACAAAACTCAGCCCGTCATCCCAGCACTTTGGGAGGCCACGGCGAGTGGATTGCCTGAGCCTGTGGATTCGAGACCAGCCCGGGCAACTTGGCGAGACCACTCTACAGTAAAAAAGTGAAAAACAAAACAAAACAAAACTTTCTCAGACTCCTTGGAGTCCAGGAAAGTGTTCTTATCTTTCAGGCCACAGGCAGACTGAGAGAATAAGCTTTTTAAATTTTTTTTTTTGAGTTGCAGTCTCACTCTGTCGCCCAGATTAGAGTGCAGTGGCCACTCCCGGCCACCGCAGCCTCGACCTGCTGGGCTCCGGCGATCCTTCCGCCTCAGCCTTCCGAGTAGCCGGAATTACAGGCATGCATTACCACACCCGGCTGATTTTTTGATTTATTGTGGAGATGAGGTCTCGCCAAGTTGCCCAGGCGGGTCTCGAACCCGCGAGATCAGCCAATCCACTCGCCTCAGCCTCCCAAAGGCGCGGGATTACAGGCTGAGCCACCGAGTCCAGCAGCTTTATAAATTTTTTATTTGGGATCTCACTCTGTTGCCCAGGCTGGAGTGCAGTTGCACAATCATGGCTTACCGCAGCTTCTACCTCCTGGACTCAGGCGATCCTCCAGCCTCAGTTTCTCGGGTAGCTGGGACTTGGGACTACAGGTACGCACCACCTTAACTGGCTAATTTTTCTATTTTTTGTAGAGATGAGGTCTAACTATGTTTCCCGGGGTTGAGGGTAGTGGGAGGTTTTGAACTCTGGGGCTCAAGTGGTCCTCCCGCCTTGGCCTCCCAAAGTGTCGGTATTACAAGGCGTGAACCACCATGTGTAGCCCACCTTGGTGCGCAGGCAAGCAACTTTGTGACAACCAATAGAACTGTGCCTTAAATTCTGCAGTCAGGCTGGTTGCGGAGGCTCAGCCTGTCATCCCGGCACTTTGGGAGGCCGAGGCGAAGGATTGCCTGAGCCCCGAGGATTCGAGACCAGCCTGGGCAACTTGGTGAGACCTCATCTTTACAATAAGTCACAAAAACTAGCTGGGTGTGGTGGCGTGCGCCTGCAGTCCCAGCTACTTGGAAGGCTAAGGCAGAAGGATCTCCGGAGTCCAGCAGGTCAAGGCTGCAGTGGCCATGAGCGTGCCACTAAACTCCAGTCTGGGTGACAGAGTGAGACTTCAACTCAAAAAAAAACAAAAAAAGAAAAAAGAAAAATTCTGCAGTCAGAGAAGATACATTGTAAGCCAGAGGGGGTGGCTCACGCCTGTCATCCCAGCACTTTGGGAGGTGGAGGCAAGAGGATTGCCTGAGTCCAGGGGTTCGAGACCAGCCTAGGCAACTTGGTGAGACCATGTCTCTACAATAAATCAAAAATTTAGCCGGGCGTGGTGGCGCGTGCCTGTAGTTCCAGCTGCTCGGGAGGCTGAGGCGGAAGGATCACCTGGGTCCAGCAGGTCGAGGCTGCGGTGGCCGGGAGCGTGCCCCTGCACTCCAGCCTGGGTGACAGATAGACTTTGACCCTCCTCTCCCCAAAAAAGATATATGTATATTTGTATATGTCTTCGTGTGTATGTGCCTATGCATATTTAACCCAATGTGCATGTGACACACATAACACATGTATCTGGGAAACGGATCTCACTTGCTCTTCCCCAGGGCTCGCTTAGTCTTCAGGAATCTGGGAAAGAAGTCGAGGGACGTGCTGGAACCTCAGGGACTCCCCCCCTCCAGGGGCCCAGAGAGCCCAGGCTATCCCACAGAGCTCACCTCAGATCCTGGGAGGACATTCTGCAGGGTCGAGGCCTGCGGTGGGTCCCAAGACACAGGGCGGTGGCTCCTGGTGCGGCTGGCGTGGCGGGGAAGAAGTGGAAACTTCCTTGACCCGAGGCCCCGGAGCAGGGGAGACGAGCACGGGCTTCACATGCAGACAGCCCGAGCCACCTTCCGGGCAGTCACAGGCTGCCTGGGCCGGTCTCCTCCCTTCCCGGGGGTCAGAACAGCGCCCACCCCAGGGTGCGACAGGCCACGGATATGAGGGGACAAACGTTATTCGTGGATTCCTGCTGCTTGCACCTCGTTGTTTATTTTTATTCTCTTCCCTTCCTAAACCCTTTGGACTTTGGGGATTCAAATTGGAATCCTGGACCTTTTGGACTTTGGGGATCATATAAGGAAACAGTGGCCGGTGCGGTGGCTCGTGCCTATAATCCCAGCACTTTGGGAGGCTGAGGTAAGAGGACTGCCTGAGTTCGAGACCAGCCTGGGCAACTTGGCGAGACCTCTTCTCTAACGAATAAAAGAAAACAATAGTCGGGTGTGGTGGTGCGCACCTGTAGTTCTGGCTACTTGGAAGGCTGAGGTGGAAGGATTGCCGGAGCCCAGCAGGTTGATGCTGGGGTGGCCGAGATAGAAGTACATAGAAATTTTTTTTTTTTTTTTTTTTTTTTTGGAGTCAGAGTCTCACTCTCTTATCCAAGCCAGAACGCAGTGGCATGATCACGGCTCACCACAGCCTTCATCTCCTAGGTTCAAGCGATCCTCCTGCCTCAGCCTCCTGAGTACCTGGGAATACAGGCATGTACCACTAATTTTTTAATTTTTGTAGAGAATTTTTTTCCAGAATATTTTCCCAAAGGATATATATATTTTTCCAGTTGGAGTCTTCCTCTGTCCCTCAGGCTGGAAGGCAGTGGCACACTCACGGCCACCCCAGCGTCGACCTGCTGGGCTCCGGCGATCCTTCCGCCTCAGCCTCCCAAGTAGCTGGAACTACAGGCACGCACCACCACGCCCGGCTAAATTTTTGATTTATTGCAGAGACGAGGTCTCGCCTAGTTGCCCGAGCTGGTCTCGAATCCTGGGCTCAGGGAGTCCTCTCCCCTCTGCCTCCCAAAGTGCTGGGATGGCAGGCATGAGCACCGCGCCCGGCGTAAAGGACTCCTTAATTACTCTCTCAGGATCACATTCTGAATGAGACACACCTCTTCAGAGACATGATTCCAGCGGTGATCCGCAGGTTGGGGTCCCACCACTGCTCATTCATCGTATCTTAGAACCTTCCATTCCCTTGATATGAGCCCCGTGGCTTTCTCCCCCCAGCAGCCCCTGCTAGGTCCCCTCGCTTTGCCCCTCCGAGCCCAAGGCCTCCAAAATCAGCTCCTAGCCACCGCCTGGCTCCCCTCCGATCGGCCCTACCCAGCCAGGTGAGTGCCAGGCCACGTCCGGCAGCCTCCAGCCTGGGAGGGGGCACTTCCGACCCCAAGGGCTGTCAGGACATGGCCCCCTCCTTCCTGACTGGGCCACTTCTGTCCCTCCCTGCCCCCCCAACCCCTTTGGGCTTTGGGACACGTCCACCCAAGCCTTGCACACACTGTCCCTTCCGCCTAGGACATGCATCGCCCTCCAGACATGGCAAATCACAGTTCGCTGGGCTTCAGCTTAGATGTCGCTTCCTCCCCTGAGCCTTCCTGAAGTCCCTGAGATCTTGGCTGGGAGCTGTCTCCTGGGATCTCATTTAATATTTGGTGACAGCACTCACCGTGTTGTCTGACTACCACGTGATTATTTGAACCGTGTCCCCATGAAAATAACAAGCTGGCTAAGTTGAGACGGTCTTAGGGCTGAGCCCCTGGAGGCATCCAACACACGACGGGGAATACAGCCTCTTTTTTTTTTCTTTTTGAGTTGGAGTCTCACTCTGTCGCCCAGACTGGAGTGCAGTG
>NW_007232293.1:46032-53347 GCF_000164805.1 Carlito syrichta
CGCGGGCTCAGGCAATCCGCTCACCTCAGCCTCCCAAAGGCGCGGGATTACAGGCTGAGCCACCGAGCCTGGCAATACAGCCTCTTGGCTGTTGTTTTGAGTCAGGATCTCACTCTGCCACCAAGGCTGGAGGGCAGTGGCACGCTCACGGCCACCACAGCCTTGACCTACGGGGTTCAGGCGATCCTTCCAACGCAGCCTTCCAAGAAGCTGGAACCACAGGGGTGCACCGCCATGCCCAGCTGATTTTTTGGTTTATTGTAGAAGCGAGGTCTCCCCAAGTTGCCCAGGCTGGTCTTGTACCCGGGGGCTCAGGCAATCCTTTCGCCTTTCAAAGGGCTGGGATTATAGGTGTGAGCCACCACGCCTGGCCAGTTCTCCTCTTGAGCTTCCCTCATTTCTCCCATGGAGGAGCCAGGTTGGGTGAGGACCCCGGCCTTGCTGTCTCCCTTTATCGGCAGAGCAAGAGCAAGTGCTGCCAGGGATGAGCCCCTCACACTAGCAGCCAAGAGCCAGTGCTTGACTTAATGCCGAGGAAATAACTTGCTCCCGGGCTTAGCCGTCGCCAGGATGCCCCATGGTCAGGGGCGGCCACGCCTTTCTCCTGCACGGCAAATGAGGTGGGAGACCCTGTCGCACTGGTCGCTTCCCCTCCCCCAAAGATTTCCGAGCTAGAAGAGTCTTTTCCCACCCACGCCAAGCCTGACACAGTCACTTACCTGCTTTCTGGAACCTTCTGCCTTTCCTGGAACCCAAGATTTAGGTCAGACGGCTGCCGAGCTGCAGGAAAGAGCTGGTCGTCAATGCTGGCCACCGGCCGCCTCCCCTCTAGTAAGTGTCCACCCCTCCTCGTCCCTGTCGTCCTGAGCAGCACTGTCCCCTGGGCTGGAGGGGAGGAGCGGGTTCCTCCAGTCCACGCCCTGCACTTTCCCACGCTCTCGCCTCCCCAGTGTGCCTTCAAACAGTTTGGGGGTCAGACCAAACCCCCACAGGCTCCTGTCTGGCCAGGCTGTCCCTCCCCACGTGGCGAGCGGGAGGGACTTGGACAAAAGTCCAGGCAGGGAAGATATGAACACGGCCGTTTGAAGGTGAGGCCCGCTCAGGCCTGGAAGCCAGGGAAGGGGACAAACGACACAAAAATCAATGAGTGCAAACAATTCTGCAAGGCGTGTGGGGCCAGAAGCAAAGCTCTGCTTCTGGCTTCTGCTTTTATTTTATTTTATTTTTTGAGTTGGAGTCTCCCTCGTCGCCCAGGCTGGAGTGCAGTGGTACTCTCACAGCCACCCCAGCGTCGACCTGCTGGACTCTGGCGATCCTCCTGCCTCGGCCTTCCAAGCAGCTGGAACGACAGGTGTGTGCCATGACGCCCGGCTCATTTTCTGATTTTTTCTTTTTTTTGAGTTGGCGCCCAGACTGTGTCGCCCAGACTGGAGTGCAGTGGCTGCTCCCGGCCACCGCAGCCTCGACCTGCTGGGCTCCGGCGACCCTTCCGCCTCAGCCTTCTGAGTAGCCGGGAATACAGGCACTCGCTACCACGCCCGGTTGATTTTTTGATTTATTGTAGAGATGAGGTCTCGCCAAGTTGCCCAGGCGGGTCTCGAACCCACGGGTTCAGGCAGTCCACTCATCTCAGCCTCCCAAAGGTGCGGGATTACAGGCTGAGCCACCAAGACCGGCTCCATTTTCTGATTTTATTGTAGAGACGAGGTCTCTCCATGTTTCCTTTGTTCACCATGTTGAACCCGCGGGCTCAGGCGATCCTCTCTTCTTGCCTCCCAAAGTGCTGAAATAACAGGCTTGAGCCACCATGCCTGGCTTTTATTTTTTTTGGACATAGGGTCTTGCTCTGTTCCCCAGGCCGGAGTGCACTGGTGAAATCATGGCTCACTGCAGCCTCAACCTCCTGGACTCAAGCAATCCTCCCGCCTCAGCCTCCCATGTAGCTGGGAGTACAGGTGTGCACGGCCACAGCTGGCTAATTTTTTGAGTCGGAGTTTCACTGTCGCCCAGGCTGGAGTGCAGTGGCCGCTCCCAGCCACCACAGGCTCGCCCTGCTGGGCTCCGGTGATCCTTCGCCTCAGCCTTCCGAGTAGCTGGAACTACAGGTGCGGGCTATCTACCATGCTGGCTGACTTTGTAATTTATTGTAGAGATGAGGTCTAGCCATGTTGCTCAGGCTGGTCTCAAACCCCTGAGCTCAGGCAATCCTCTTGCCTTGGCCTCCCCAAGTGCTGGGATTACAGGTTTGAGCCACCGTGCCCAGCGTCTTAACTATTTTTTTGGTAGCAATGTGGGCAGGGCGGGTCCCTCAAAATGATGCCCGGGTTGGTCTTGAAGTCCTGGCCTCAAGTGATCCTCCCACCTCTGCCTCCCGAAGTGCTGGGATTACAGGCCTGAGCCACTGCGCCCGGCCTCATGCAGTTTTCCAGCAGTGGGCAGTCGACGACTCCAGTGATTCTGGAAGGCAACCTCCCTGCTGGCATGCATAGCCTGATCATTTCGCGTGTATCTGCCGGGAACACCTTGTGGTATTCCGCTGTGGAAGGGCTGTGAGACAGTCTTGTCCCCTTCCCGACCCTCAAGAATGCTACGACCGAGTCGAGAGTTCAGGGAGCTTTCTTCCAGTGTGGAGGTCTGGGGAGGTTTCAGGGAGAACCAGGCAATTGCTTTGGAGCTGGAAGGCACGTGAAGACGTTGATGGAATTACACAAGCGAGGGCAGGGAGGTGGAATTGAAAGCCGACTTCTCTTTAGAGGCAAACTGTCTACTCTGGGGCAGGAGACAAGGCAGGCAGAGGTAAACCGTGCTGGGTCCAGACAAAGCGGGAACTTCCTGCCAGGCTGAGGATCTGGGAGAGACAAGGAATCTGATCGGACCGGGTGAGAGGTGCAGGTTCAACCCTCACCTCGCTTTTTCCTTGGTGCAATGCTTTCTTCGTCTGGAAGGGCTGAGACCGCCGCGTCATAGATTTGCGACAGGGATTAAAACAGGCTGCAGGGCAGAGCGGGCTCAGGAACGAGACAACTTTTGAGACCGTCTGAATCTTCTTTTACTGCTGACTTGCTGTGTGACCTTCAACACGTTCCTGAGCTTCTCTGTGCCCTGCTTGCTCATTCATGAGATGGGACACATGCCGAGATACAGTGTACTTAGTAAATAGCACCTGGCACGTAAAAGGTACTCGGGACACAGTGATTTTTCGCTCTCTTTCTGGCGGCAACGGGAAACTGACCTAGGATGCCGCCCAGGAGGGACCCAAGGCCGTGGCTCAGGCTTAGGGCAGTGCCAAGGGGCTTGGACAGCTCAGGGAGATGGTGAAACTCCAGGCAAGAGATCAAATGAGAGCCTGCAGGCAGGAGGGAAGGGAGGCGCGCGGTGTCTGTGAAGAAGCCATCCGCTTGGCCGGTGATTAAACTTTTTCCCGTTTGCCCCAAGAACACCCTCCAGTCACCAAGTCCGGTCGCCACGTTGTTCACCCCGAGATAAGGCGTGGATCCCAGTCCTCCCCTCACCCCCAAAGTTTGCCACCAAGTACCCCGCTTTTATTATGACTTTCCTATCGCTCTAGCCTATCGATTGTTTTTGGGAACACATGACATCATTCTGTTTCTAGTAGTGGCATTTCCATTTACAAAATATAGTAATTCTTTTTTCTTTCTGGAATGGAAAAGCAAAACGTGGCCTGTGCCCACGATGGAATATTCAGCCTTAAAAAGGCACGATGTTCTCACACGCGCCACGAAACGAAGGAACACAAGATATTTCGGCTACGTGAAATTAAACAGCCATAAAGCGCAAATACTGCACGACTTCACCGACACAAGGCGCATAGGATAGGAAAACTCAGACACAAAGGGGAAAATGGTTTCCAGGGAAAAAGGAGAGTTTGTGTTGAAGGAGTCCAGAGATTGAGTGTGGGAAGATGAGAATGTTCTGGAGATGGACGGTCGCAATGGTTGTTGTGCAACAATGTAGATTACGGAATGTCCCTGAAATGTACACCTGAAGGGGTCAGGATGGCAGATGACCTGTTAGGTTCATTTTACAACAAGAAAGCAAGCTGAGAGCCACAAAGCTGGTGAGGTTACATTTCAACACGAACGGGGGTGGGGAGGGGTCAGCTTTCATGTGAATCGTGACCAAAAGGACTTAAAAAAAGAAGCGGGCTATAGGAAATGGAGTCTGGAGATTAGGTTGGGCGCAGTGGCACATGCCTGTCATCCCAGCATTTCGGGAGGCTCAGGCAGAGGATTGCCTGAGTCCAGGCGTTCAAAACCAGCCTGGGCAACTTGGTGAGACCTCGTCTCTACAATAAATCAAAAACTAAGCTGGGTGTGGTGGCACACACCTGTAGTGGCCGGCTACTTGGAAGGCTGATGCGGAAGGATCACCTGAGCCCAGCAGGTTGAGGCTGCGGTGATCGTGAGGGTACCACTGCACTCCAGCCTGGGTGACGGAGTAAGACCCAACTCAAAAAAAAAAAGGAACTTATTTTAGGAAAAAAACCAAAAACAAACCTGTGCCAAATAAAAGCCACAAAAGAGAGCAAAGCACGGAGGTAATGCCCAATGGGAATTTGAAAGGGTCATTAAAGTACAGCGAGGAAATCTGAATTAAAGATAGATATTTTGGGCTGGGCTCGGTGGCTCAGCCTGTCATCCCAGTACTTTGGGAGGCCGAGGCGAGTGAATTGCCTGAGCCCGCAGGTTCGAGACCAGCCGGGGCAACTTAGCGGGACCTCATCTCTACAATAAAAAAAAAGGCCGGGCGCAGTGGCTCATGCCTATAATCCCAGCACTTTGGGAGGCTGAGGTGAGAAGATTGCCTAAGCCCATGGGTTTGAGACTAGCCTGGGCAACTTGGTGAGACCTCATCTCTACAATAAATCAAAAAAATTAGCTGGGCATGGTGGTATGTGCTTGTAGCTCCAGCTACTTGGAAGGTTGAGGCAGAAGAATTGCCTGAGCCCAGTAGGTCGAGGCTGCGGTGGCCGTCAGCGTGCCACTGCACTCCAGTCTGGGAGCCACCAACTGAAATAAATAAATAAACAAACAAACATCCAAAACAAAACATGCCTGTAATCCCAGCACTTTGGGAGGCCGAGGTAAGAGGATTGCCTGAGCTCATAGGTTCAAGACCAGCCTGGGCAATTTGTTGAGTTCTCATCGCTACGATTAAAAAAAAAAAAAAAAAAAGAATTTAGCGAGGCATGGTGGTGCGTGCGTTCTGACTACTTGGAAGGTTGAGGTGGAAGGATCGCCAGAGGCTAACACACGTCGATCCTGGGGTGACCATGAGTGTACTACTGCACTTCAGCCTGGGTGAAGGAGTGAGACTCCAACTCAAAAAAAGAAAAAAAAAAAAGAAAGGAGGGAATGCAAATTGCAGGGCAGCAGTAGGAAAAAAAATCTGGGTTCTACTGTAAGGAGCTCAGGTGAAGGGAGAGATCTTTCTGCCATGTATTTGGTTTTCTGAGACAAGGTCTCGCTCTGTTGCCCAGGCTGGAGGGCAGTGGTTCAATCACGGCTCTCTTCAGCCTCAGCCTCCTGGGCTCAGGCGATCCTTCCCCCTCGGCCTCCTTGTTGCTGAGACTACAGGCGTCCACCACCATGACAGGCTCGCTTTTTGATTTTTTTGCAGAGATGAGGTCTCTCTTGCCCAGGCTGGTCTTGAACTCCTGGGCTCAAGCGATCCTCCCACCTAGGTATCCCAAAGCGTTGGGACGACGGGCATGAGCCACTGCGCCCAGCCGCTCAACTGTCACATTTAAATGGGGGAAGTCGAGGCAACATGTGCAGGATGGGAAGAATCCAAGGAAAAGGGGAGGGTGGTTGACAGGCTGCAGTCAGGATGTGGACAGGACAGGTTGGAATCCAAGGCACAAGTGGAGGTCAGCTCTGGGGGCTTCACCGGCAGAGAAGAAAGGTGAGATATGGAAAAACACAGACAAGCCCGAGGATTATTTGAAGTGGCTTCTCTCCTTAAACAACCAAGTGATGTCATCAGCAAGGATGGCTTTGAGGCCTTGCTACTCTCAAAGCGTGGTCCTGAACCTAGCTGCACATAGGAGTTGTTAGGCATGCAAGCTCCCCATTAGCTGGATGTGGTGGTGCGCGCCTGTAATCCCAGCTATGGGAGGCTGAGGCAGAAGGGTCTTCTGAGCCCAGGAGAGCGAGGTTGTGGTGAACTGTGATCGTGCCACTGCACTCCAGCCTGGGCGACAGAATGAGACCCCAACTCAAAAAAGTGTGTACATGCTCCAGTTTTCCGGCTTCTGTTTCTGGCTGTGCAGGGGTGGAGGGCTACAAATCAACAGCATGGTAAAACTAACTGGGGAGGTTTAAAAGATCCTGACGCCCAGGCTGTGCCCCAGACCAATTAAAACAGAACCTCTGGGGCGGGGCTCCGGCACCTGGATCTTTTAAGACCCAGATATTTTATTTATTTTAATTAAAAAAAAATTTTTTTTGAGTTGGAGTCTCCCTCCGTTGCACGCTCACGGTCACCGCAGCCTCGACTTGCTGGGCTCCGGCGATCCTTCTGCCTCAGCCTTCCAAGTAGCTGGAACCACAGGCGCGCACTACCACGCCCGGCTAAATTTTTTATTTATTGTACAGACGAGGGCTCGCCAAGTTGCCCGGGCTGGTCTCGAACCCGTGGGCTCAGGCAATCCACTCGCCTCGGTCTCCCAAAGTGCTGGGATGACAGGCTGAGCCACTGGGCTCGGCCTAAAGCCCAGATTAACCTAGATGGGTGGGCCGCCATGGGGTACTGCAAAGCCAAACATAGGCTCACTAAGGTGTGCTGAGCGCACTGTAGTAGCAGCTGGGGAGACATCGTGATTGTGAATGGGAGCGTTAGACAGCTGTGAAGGCCTGGCGTGTGACACCGGAACACAGCTGGCCATTAGGGGTAGGTTCCAAGAACAACAGACGGTCAGAAGATGGGACAGAGAAAGCAAACTAGGAGTGAGATCAGATGAAGGTGGGTGTCAGGGAACGCGGGGCATTTGGTGTTTCTTTTCTTTTTATTTTTCTGAGTCAGGATCTCACTCTGTCACCCGGGCTGGAATGTGGTAGCACGATCATGACTCCCTGCAGCCTCAGCCTCCTGGAATCAGGTGATCCTCCCGCCTCAGCCTCCCGAGTAGCTGAGACTACAAGTGCATGTCACCATGCCTTGCTAATTTTTTTTTGGTAGAGACGAGGTCTTGCTACGTTGCCCAGGCTGTCTTGAACTTCTGGGGCTCAAGCAATCCTCTCACTTCGGCCTCCCAAAGTGCTCGGCTGGCAATTTTTTTTTTTTTTTTTTTGAG
>NW_007232293.1:53617-56843 GCF_000164805.1 Carlito syrichta
ATCCACTCACCTCAGCCTCCCAAAGGCGCGGGATGACAGGCTGAGCCACCGAGCCCGGCTGGCAATTTCTTAACTTTGTATCTATTCTTGTTCTGTTCCTTCCTCGGGTCTGGAACAAAGGGAACCCATTACCCTTATTCCATGTAAATGGGCCAGCAGAGTGCGGGCTGAACCTCCTACAGTGTAACAGAAGAATGCTGTGCTGTGAGTCAGGGGTGAAGGAGACATCCAGCTCAGAGGAAACAAAGGTAACGCCAGGGCCACCCCTACAGGGCCGTGTTCTCAAGCTTGTGTTTGTATCAGAACTGCGGGGAGGGCTGGTTACCAGATCGCTGGACCCTTTGTCAGCGAGATCCAGCAGCTCTGGGGTGAGAGGCCAGAATTTACACGCCTCGCAATTCCCAGGTGAGGTCACCACGGCAGACCTAGGCTACTCCGACCTGCTACAACGGATCACATGACATGAGACGCTAACTCAGGAACCAAGGCTGAGGGGGCGGGGACCGGCACGCCATCACTTCTGCCAGGTTGCAGCTTCTGCAGGTGATGCTGTTTCCGTGAAGGGTTTAGCATCGAGCTAGCCAGCGTGACTGGCGCTCAACAAATTATGGCATCATCACTTTAGTTTCGCCCCGTGAGAACAGAACCAGCATGAAAGTTATTCAGGCTGGAACAGAGTCCGAGAGACCAGGCCTAGACTGCTGGGGAACACGCCGTGAAACTGCGGCCCTGAAGCCGGTGGCTTCCCAGCTTCGGGATTAAACAGGCTTAGAAGCCAAATAGCCTCCTGCTACGACCAAGTCACGGGGGGGAGGGGGGAACCGCCGCTGAGCAGCCTTACTGGGACCTTAGTGTTGTCTAGTTTTGGGGTGCTGTTTGTCTCCCTTTATTATGTATCTCTCTTTATTCTGAACCCCAAGCGGAGGAAGCTGTATTTCCCCCCCTTCTGAGTTCTTAGTCATTAAGCAAAGTACGCAGCACGCAGTGGGTATTTAATAAATACTTACTGACAACTTGACTGTGAGTCAGTCAATCTTCATCCCGGTCCTTGGGGCACTCGCGGGCCGGGCTGCGCTTGGCTCCGTCTCTGCCTTCCTGCCGCGGACTCAATTCCTTCCCAGGGCAAAGCCCGTGGACGCAATCCAAGGCCCTGGCTCCATGGCTTTTATAAGCCCTGCCGGGCTCTCACCGGCTAGGCCAGGGCTACTCGTCCTTGTCCTACGCTGTCTGGATTGAGGCTGAGCCCAGGATTCTAGTAGTTCGTGCTTTTGCGAACCTTCTCAAGGGCAAGTCTTCCCAAGGGCACCTGAATTGATATGCGTGGCACGGGCGTGGGAGGGGGCTGGGTGTCAGCACACAATGGCCGGATCTGGGGCTTTTCCAGCTGTCTTCTTGGCTAGCGTCTTGCGGTCCATTTTGCACGGGAGGTTTTTGCAAAAAATCGCCTAAGGAAACTAGAGGAGGACGCCTGGCTAGCAGGAAGGGGACGAAAATAGAGGCACAGATGTTGTCCTTTCAGGAGCCCAAGGGAACACGGTGAGCCCAGGAAACAGATCTTCAGGGATCTAGAAAACCCAAGGGGGGGAGGGGCTGGTGAAGGTGGCCCGTGAGGTGGGTTGCGGTGGCACAGCCACTCTCAGGCGGCCCCGTGGCACCGCTTGCGTCATGACTTCATGACACAGGTCATTTACCTCTGCAGGAAGACTCCGGGGTAAAGGTCGGCCTCCAGGACAGCCGGCCTAGGTTGTTTTCTTATTTTTGTTAATAGCACTCTCAGAGATGCAGAGATCACAACAAAACTGAGCCCTGAGTGGGACTGTTTAAAATCAAAACCTTTCCTTCCAATGACAGAAACCAGGCTAGAGACAAAAAAAATGTCCTCCTTTACCGAAAGAAGCTCACCTCTGGATGTCTCCAGATGTCAAACTGGGAAGTTGATCAGAATTTCAGAGTCTAGCTGGGCGTGGTGGCTCACACCTGTCATCCCAGGACTTTGAGAGGCAGAGGCCAGAGGATTGCCTGACCCCAGGGGTTCGAGACCAGCCTGAGCAACTTGGAAAGACCTTGTCTCTACAATAAATCAAAAAATTAGTCAGGCACGGTGGTGCATGCCTGTAGTTCCAGCTACTTGGAAGGCTGAGGCAGAAGGATCCTCTGAGCCCAGCAGGTCAAGGGTGCAGTGGCCACAAGTGTGCCAACGCACTCCAGCCTGGGTGAGAGTGAGGCTCCAACTCAAGAAAAAAAAATTCAGGAACTAGCTCGCATTAACAATTTGTCCTCCTTTTGACCTAATTTTTTGTTGGTGCCGTTGAAAAAGGGTCTCTGTCACCCAGAATGGAATGCAGTGCACAGTGGCATGTGGCATGATCCCAACTCATTGCAGCCTCGACTCCCTGGGCTCAAACGATCCTCCCACCTCAGTCTCCCGATTATAGGCATGGGCTACTGAGCCTGGTTAATTTCTTTTTATTTATTGATTTATTTGAGTTGGAGACTCACTCCGTTGCCCAGGCTGGGGTGCAGTGGCACAATCACAGCCACCCCAGTGTCAACCTGCTGACCTCTGGCATCTGTCTGCCTCAGCCTTCCAAGTAGCTGGAACTACAGGTGCACGCTACCACACCTGGCTAATTCTTGATTTATTGTAGAGATGAGGTCTCGCCAAGTTGTCTGGGCTCAGGCCTCATCCTCCCTAAGTGCTGGGATTATAGGCCAAGCCACTGAGCCTGGTCTTTTTTTTTTCCGATTGGAGTCTCACTCAGTTGCCTGGGCTGGAGTGCAGTGGCACAATCTTGATAATCATGGCTCACAGCAGCCGTGACCTCCCGGGCTCAGGTGATCCAATTCTCCATCCTGAGTAGCTGCGACTACAGGCATGTACCACCATACCTGGCCAATTTTTGTTGCTGTAAGGACGAAGTTTTGTTATGTTGCCCAAGCTGGTCTTGACGTCATAGGCTAAAGCAATCCGCCCACTTTGGCCTCCCAAAGTGCTCATTACAGGCATGAGCCATCACACCTGGCTTCCTTCCCCAGCATAAGTTACCCTGATGGCTTTCCCTTTATGCTCCAATTTTAAGCAGTTTATTGCATAGGAAATATGTGTAAGATGGCATCCAGGAGGCCTAACAAGTTAGTGTCAAGTTTTGAAATGGGGTTGACCAGTGGGAGATATTAACTTTTTTTTTTTTTTTGAGTTGGAGTCTCACTCTGTCACCCAGACTGG
>NW_007232293.1:57153-68457 GCF_000164805.1 Carlito syrichta
GAGCCACCGAGCCCGGCTAACTTTTATTTTTGAATTGGAGTCTCACTCTGTTGCCCAGGCTGGAGTGCCTCAGGTGATCCTTTCGCCTCAGCCTTCCAAGTAGCCGGAACTACAGGCGGGCGCCACCACACCTGGCTAATTTTTATTTATTGTAGAGATGAAGTCTTACCAAGTTGCCCTGGCTGGTCTCGAACCCCTGGGCTCAAGTGATTCTCTCGTCTGGGCCTCCCAAAGCATTAGGATTACAAGTGTGAGTCACAGTGCCTGGCTGATATTATGTTCTGCTACATATATTTGATAGTTTTGGTCCCAAGATAAATCTAGCAACACTCTGAATGGCACTTACCTAAGGGTCAAGTTCCTTATAAAAAAATAAAGTGAAAGCTTATCCTTAGTGATGAAATTCGGGTGAGAGCCGGTCAGGTGCTCATGCCCCTAATCCCAGCACTTTGGGAGGCCAAGATGAGAGGACTGCCTGAGCCTGTGGGTTTGAGACCAGCCTGGGCATCTTGGCGAGACCTTATCTCTACAATAAATCAAAAAATTAGTCGGGCATGGTGGTACGTGCCTGCAGTTCCAGCTACTTGGAAGGGCGGGAGAAGGATCGTGTGAGCCCAGCAGGTTGAGGCTGCAGTGGCTGAGAACATGCCACTGCACTCCAGCCTGGGCGACAGAGTGAGACTCCAACTCAAAAAAAATTCGGGCCTTTGGAAAGAAATTCACGTCACAAAGCAGGAGATTGCGGTCTGGAGCCCAAAAGCTAGAAGCCAAAGTTTTAAGGGTATGACACTAATACCCAGAAGGGTGCAGTGGCCAAGGCCATCTTAGCCAGTGACACCAGCAAGGGTGGGCTCTGGGTGAGTGGGAAGGACAGTGAAGACCAGAGCAAATTGCCTGGCCTGCCCACCCGGCCCGACCTGGGCAGAAAGAAACACTGAATCAATTGAGATAACCAGTTGGACCAGCATCTCCACAGATCTGGGGTTTATGAGTGACTTTCACTTTTTTACTTTCTGAGACAGAATCTTGTTCTGTCGCCCACCCAGACTGGAGTGCAGAGGTAAGATTGTAGCTCACTGTGACCTTGAAATCATGGCCTCAAATGATCCTCCCGTCTTGGCCTCCTGAACAATTGCCAGCTCACGCCACCCCAACTGGCCCCGATTTTCACTTTAATGTTGATTTTCTGTTTCGGGAAACTATATAGAAATGCAACTGCTGGAGCAATATCCTTGGTTCCCTTCCAGCTCTGGGAGTTTTTGTGTTCTCTCAATAGATCCTGCTTTCTCAAAAAAAGAAAGAAAAGAAAAAGAAATGCAACTGCTAAACCAGAAAATGTGATTGACATGTTTTATAGGAGAAATGCTTTTTATGGGAGAATGAACTGAACAGTTTCAACACAGCAACAAGATAAAAGTCTCAAAAACATCATAGCCAAAAATAGTGTATCAGTGGGAGTAATGACACCAAACAATTAAAGATCAAAAGTGAGAGCACTGTTCCGAAAAGTGATAAAACTCAACTGGGTGTATTTGGAAACTGGCACCATTTGTGGTTGAGTTTCCATGGAATGAGGCTGGCTTACTTCAGTTACCTATGACTCTTAACTTCCAAGGGGGTCACGTCCCAATAAACCCATCATGGACTGGAAATACTCTAAGTTGGAAATGCCAGCCAGGCTCGGTGGCTCAGCCTGTAATCCCAGCGCTTTGGGAGGCTGAGGTGAGTGGATTGCCTGAGCCCGCGGGTTCAAGACCTGCCTGGGGAACTTGGCAAGACATCATCTCTACAATAAGTCAAAAAAAATTAGCCAGGCGTGGTAGCGCGCGCCTGTAGTTTCAGCTACTTGGAAGGCTGAGGCGGAAGGAGCGCCTGGAGCGGCCACTGCACTCCAGTCTGGGCGACAAAGTGAGACTCCAACTCAAAAAAAAAAAAATGCCACTTAGGCCTGACACAGTAGCTAACACTTATAATCCCAACACTGTGGGAGGCAGAGGTGACAGGGATTGCCTGAGCCTAGGGGTTCGAGACCAGCCGGGCAATTTGGCGAGACTTCATCTCTATAATAAATTTTAAAAAGTTACCCAGGTGTGGTGGCAAACACCTGTAGTTCTAGCTACTTGGAAGGCTGAGGCGGGAGGATTGCCTGAGTCCAGCAGGTTGAGGCTGTGGGAGTTGTGATTGTGTCACTACACTCCAGCCTGGGGTGAGAGTGAGATTTGGACTCAAAATTAAAAAAAAAAATTAAGAAAAAAAAATAGCATTTAATACACCCAACCTGCCCGAGCGTGGTGTGGTGGCTTATGCCTATAATCCCAGCACTTTGGAAGGCCAAAGTGAGAGAACTGCCTGCGCCCACGGGTTCAGGCAAGGTAACTAGGCAAGACTTTATCCCTACAATTAAAAGAAAAACTATCTGGGCATGGTGGCGCGTGCCTGTAGTTCCAGCTACTTGGAAGGCTGAGGTGGAAAGATCACGTGAACCCAGCAGGCGGATGATGCAGTGGCTGTGAGTGTGCCACTGCACGCTAGTCTAGGTGAGAGACACCAACTCAAGAAAACACCCAACCTACCAAACACCATAGCTTTGCCCAGCCTACCGTAAGTGTGCTCAGAAAACTTACACTAGCCTTTCAGTTGGGCAGAAAGATCCCGCACAAAGCCTGTCCTATAATGAAGGGTTGAATAGCTCGTGTGATCTACCGACTACTGTACTCAAAGTGGGAAGCAGAATGGCGGGGGTGTTGGCGGTGCTGGAAGGAGCACATCTACTGACTGTATATTGTGTTCACACCATTGTCAACTGTCAGTTAGGGACCGCCTGTATTTAAGGATAAAATAGGCTGCTGACCACTCATATTCCCTCCACTGCCAACTGTGCTCTCTGCTTGCCCCAGGTCGCCCTGGAGCCTGGAAGATGGCAACGAGCAGCCTGCAGGTGGAATTTGGGGTGGACGCATGACGATCTTATCTCTGACGCTGTCTAGCATTGTCACGTTCGTTCATTTTGAAGTTCTATACAGGGCACAAGCCTTATCAACTGCACCAGCCATCCCAATCCTGTCTGTATGGATTCTGGCTTTTCTTTTTCGAGTCAAAGTTTTAATCTGTCACCCAGGGTGGAGTGCAGTGCCATGCTCACGGCTACCATAGCCTTGATCCAGAACTGCAAGCGCATGCTACCATGTCCAGCTAATTTTGTTGCCCAGGCTGGTCTCAAACCCCTGGGCTCAGGCAATCCACTCACCTCGGCCTCGCAAAGTGCTGGGATTATGGGTATGAGCTACCATGCCTGGCTGATTCTGATTTTTTAAGAGATGAGGTCTCGCTATGTTGCCCAGGCTGGTCTCAAACTCCTGGCCTCAATCGATCCTCCTACCTTGGCCTCTCAGCGTTCTGGGATTACAGGCATGAGTCACTGCGCCTGGACTGGATTCTAGAGGAACAGAATTGAGATGGGCTAGGGCAACTTTTAGGTGACGGCATTGTGGTGAAGTTCAAGCCTTGTCCTGATGGAAGTCTGGGTGTGTCCTGATATTTAAATGACATATGAACAGATACACCACACACACACACACACATCGGAGCCTTGCTATTTTAAGAATGTACTTTATACAAAATAACCAGTTCATACGGAAATAAATCTACAGATCTCCGAGGATCAAAAAGCTTTTTAAAAAGTTCTCTTAAAAAATTATCCAACACACAATATTGAACTAACTATTGAGGTAAGTGTCGCTCTCGGTGAAACAGGGATCAGCAGACCACGACAAAATATACACAATATAAAAATAAATAGCATTCCCCTTCCAGTACTGGCCAGGAGGGTTCACACGGCTTTCCTACTGCGGCCGGAGCAGACTCCTGGCCCTGTGTGCGAGACAGGAGAGGGATACCTGAGCCCCAGCGAGGGGAGGGACGGGGCCCCACGGCCTGCTGGACGGGGTCAGCGCTTCAATAACTTAGGGATATCCACACCCCGTTCCCACCCCGCCCACCCCTTCCAAAACACACAGCCGGTTGGCAGGCAGTTAGCTAAGTCAGTCCTCTCCTGCAGAATGAGGGGAAAGAGTAGGGAGAAAGTCCACCCAGGCAGGAAGACAGTCGTCTCCCTCTACCCATCAGTCTCACGCAGGGAAGGATTGACACCCCTCCTGGCGACGAAGCTGGTGTCACAGCTAGAGAAACTTGAGACACGGGGTGCAGCAATGTTCACTCAAACTCTGCTGTCCCACAGGGGAGGCAAGCAAGGCCCAGCACCCCGAGGCTGTGTGGCCCAGCAGAATCCAAACCACCAGTGAAGAAAGGAGCCCTCGTGCAACCAGGGCACTGGCACGCTCAGTTCCTATGCGATGGTGGGAGCCCAGGAGACAAGCCTCGGTGTGCCCAAGCAAAACCCCAAGTGTCCTCACTGAAGCTGCTGTCCAGAGGTGCCGCCTCCTAGAGACCCCCCGGATTGAGCAATGTGAGACTCGCTAGTAGACGGAACCGGCTGGGGGTGGGAGCTCACAGCCTGTAATCCCAGCACTTTGGGAGGCGGAGGCAAGAGGACTGCCTGAGTCTATCGGGAGACCGGCCTTGGCAACATGGCAAGACCTCGTCTCTGAAAGAATAAAAAAAGGGCCAGGCTCGGTGGCTCAGCCTGAAATCTCGCGCTTTGGGAGGCTGAGGTGAGTGAATTGCCTGAGCCCGTGGGTTCGAGACCCGCCTGGGCAACTTGGCAAGACCTCATCTCTACAATAAAATCAAAATGAGCCGGGCGTGATAGCGTGCACCTGGAGTTCCAGCTACTCGGAAGGCTGAGGTCGAAGGATCGCTGGAGCCCAGTGGGCCGAGGCTGCGGTGGCCAGGAGGGGCCACTGCACTCCAGTCTGGGCGACAGAGTGAGATTCCAACTCAAAAAAAAAAAAAGAAAAAGGAACCGATTTCTGCAATGGAGGTGTATAAAGAACCTGCAGGGGGTGAATCTACTGACACACACAAAAGGGGCAATGATACGGGAAAACCCTAAGCCTTTTCGTTTCTTAGAAAACAGGTTCTCTGGAAGCCTTGTGAGAGTTTTGACATTATGAACCTGTCCTCGCCTTGGGACTTCAAGCCTTCCTGTGCAATTTCAAATTAGATCTTAATAGTAGTATATTATTTACAGATCTGAACTTCCATTAAAAAAAAAAAAAAAATTCAGGCTGGGTGTGGGTGGCTCATGCCTGTAATCCCAGCACTTTGGGACGCTGAGGCAGAAGGCCTGACTGAGCCCAGGAGTTTGAGACCAGCCTGGACAACCCAGCGAGACCTCGTCTCTAAAATAAAACAAAATAAAAAAATTAGTGGGGCGTGGTAGAGCATATCTGTAGTTTCAGCTACTCAGGAGGCTGAGGTGAAAGGATCGCCTGAGCCAGGAGGCTTCAGTAGGCTGTGATCCTGCCACTGCACTCCAGCCTGGGAAGACAAAGGAAGACCCCGACTCGAAAAAAAAAAAAAAAAAAAAAAATTCAGTCAAGTGGTAGGACTGCAAGTTTGTTTCTACCCACTGTGGTTGAGGGCAATGCTAGTACTTTGTGGGTCTGGGGTGGCATTTAGGACACCCTAAATATTTGCAGACAGAAGGAGTTAGCAAAAATCATAGCAAGAACAATAAAAAATAAATGCCATGAGACAAAGACACCAGATGGCTAGTCACGAGAAGCCCTTTCGGGGCTAGGCTAGAGTCCACTGCGTGAAGCTGAGGGTTGACTGAACCGGGGGGCACTGAGCCTAAGGTTTTCAATAAACACAATACAGATGAGCTTGAGAAAGCACGTGTCCTGAGGACAGTCTGCAGGGGCTCAGTGACAAGGGCCTGCTGACGCCAAGGTCACGAGCACCCCAGCAGAGCCAAGCAAACCCGATCACGGGAAGACAAGTGGCTTTTACTGTATCTTAAGAGGTGTGAGCTAGGCTTGGAGGCTCAGCCTGTAATCCCGCGTATCGGGAGGCTGAGGTGAGTGGATTGCCTGAGCCCACAGGTTCAAGACCCACCTGGGCAACTTGGCGAGACCTCATCTCTACAATAATTCAAAAAATTAGCCGGGTGTGGTAGCGCGTGCCTGTAGTTCCAGCTACTTGGAAGGCTGAGGCGCATGGATCGCCGGAGCCCAGCAGGTCGAGGCTGCGGTGGCCGGGAGCGGCCACTGCACTCCAGTCGGGGTGACAGAGTGAGACTCCACTCAAAAAAAAAAGAGGTATGAAAAAAAAGAGGCAGTTATATGTGGATCGACTCTGAGGAAAAAGAAAGCCCCCAAAAAGCCCAGAATACTTCCAAAAAACTCTACTCTTCTTTCTGGATCTTTTATTTCTTTGGGGCCTTGGGGAAACGGTTTCTAGCTTATCAACAACTCCCAGAAAGGTTCGCCACCAGTGGGAAATCAGAGGGGTGACAGCATTTCCGATGACCCACAGTCTCGGCGCTGCACTCCTGGAGACTGAGAGCTGGCACACTGACCCCGTGACAGTGACTCACAGGGTGAGATGTGCTTCCAGCCTGAGAGCAGACCTTCTCAGGACACTCTTACACACGACCTCGTCAGAACACGGCACACAACCACCATTTCCCTGATGGAGAAGCCGGCGAATGCATTTGTACCTGCTTAAGACACTTGGAAAGAGAAATGCAGGGGTGGAGGGAGGAAAAGGTGAGGCGATCCTGTTTGGGGGCGCGTGGATCCCACGATCCCACCCTCCCCAGCAGATTTGTACTTCAAAGACCAGTAAACAGCTCAGGACGGGCAAAAAGCGCTGCGACCTGTCATGCGCAACAGTTCTGGCGTTGCACAAACAACACGATTTAATACAGTAGCTCATCTCCTGTTGCTCTTTCCTTAACAGTTTCTCCTTTGTCTAAAGCCAGGAAGGGAGATGAAGGATGAAGGAATTTATTGTTTTTTTCCTGGACGTTTCACAGCATCGCTCCAGCAGCAGGCGAGGGGGGATGCTGGGGGGGGCGGGGTGAGCAGCAGACACACGGCTGCTCAAGGACCACGAAGCAGACGGACGTGGGACACCAGTCCCACTACTGCGGGTCACGGGCCGCTGCTACCTAGGCCCACTCAGGACAAAGCAGCCCCACAGTTCAGCACCATGGGAAGAGGCCCTATGCCACCCTACTGCTAGGTAGGGAGGGGCCGCAGATTCAAACCAGCATTCACAGGAAGAGGGAGCCTGTCAGCGGCCAGATACGCTGGACCCAGACCCCGTCGAAGCAGCCCCAAAGCGTGATTTTCCCTCCTCCCTGCCCCTGCACGAACACAGAAGCTGCAGGAGCAACGCCTCGACGGTATCAGCGGACGGGAGATCGAGGGCAGCCCAAGACCTGACCTTTCACTCCTTCAAGCCAGATGACGCCGGTGACAGGTTTCGTAACCATTAGGGGCCAATGAGATCACAGGCCTGAAACTCAGTCCGCTGGCAAACAGAGCACACTTACGATGAGTGCCTCGGGCCGGGCAAAATCTGTATCTTCGTGCATTATAGCTCAGAGGCACCGGTGTTCCCACCGGCTTTTCGGCCCTGCCTGAACCCAAGCACCCCGCCAGGCTGAGGCACGCTCGCTTGCCGGCGTGAATTTCCATCACACCGGACCGAGCGTCTTGGACGCCCTCTCTCTTCACGCCAACGCTTCCAAGGTCCCCACCGACAGCGTATGTTGAGCCAGCTGTAAATGCCGACAGTGCCACGTTTCATGACGGATGCCGGGATTGGAGGGGGAGATGAGACTGGCTCCTCCCACAGTGGAATTGACACGAAACCTGGGCAGAGTTACCGTCTGGAGTGACCTTTCTACTCCCCTCAAAGCACACGGAAAAATATGCTATTCTTGACAAAGACCTGTTGTTTCAGGGCCTTGTCCTTAGTTTTGCTTTTTCTTGGTGGGTTACTCAAAAGTCCTAACTTTGGTGACATCTCAGCTAAAACCAAATACAGAATGCTAAGCAGGGAGACTCCAGTGTCATTCAATTCTACAACTGGAATAAAGTACTGTTAATACTGTGAAATGGTTTCCAATCACAGATACAACAAAGAATCCCCAAGAATTCGCTCCTGGTAGCTATTTTCAATCACCTTGACTGACCTATGATTCACTTAAAATGAATAAAAACTCTAGATACTGAAATAGTCCTAAATCCAAACTGGAAATCTATAGAATACATTTCTCCTACTCAAACCTGTGCAATTTCTTTATTGGTACTAACATATACAAACCTGAGTAGTCACTTCCACAAAATGTGATTCATGCCAAAGAGCTTTGCGTGAGGCCCTCCAGATCACAGCCCGAGGGGTCCGTGAGGAGGACGATTCATTTTCTCGTCTAATACGTGAAGCACTCTAGTGACCCCAATTCCTGACCGTGGTGTCCAACTATCTGGCAGGGCTGGGGGCAAGATCCGGAAAGAACACCAGGGCCTCCGACCCAGGGTCTGGGTCGCCAGAGAGAGAGGGCAGCCTGTCTTCCTGGTTGACGCTTCCGGCAGGCCACGAGACAGCACTCTGCCTCCAACTGAGACACAAATCGGGAGGGGGCAGGGCTCACCCTTCTCCCGTAGGGTGACCGGAAGGAAGGCCTTTCGCGACAGAAGCCTGGCCGGCCACCAAGGAAACACAGGTAGCGACATTCCCCAAGGCCAAGCCTTTCCCACCCTCTTCTCCAGCCCCCACAAGTGTCCGGTGTGACATGATTGTAAACAGGTAAAGATCACTCCAGTGCCGCGTGCCCACCAGTGAGGACCCCTACTTCCTCCACACCCCCACCCACCCTTCCCACGTTATGTACAGTACATTCACCACCAACAAAAATTACTTTAAAAGGCAACATGAAAATTCTGTAAACTGGACCCAGCTCCAAAAACATTAATACTACGAGTAGTCCCTTCCCCCCAAATATACCTGAGTTTAGCTGCTTGTCAAAGTTTAAAAGCACCACTCCATTCCTAAGCCCACCCCCTCCCCCGAGTTTAACGTGAATTCCCTGCAGAGTCTCAGGCTCTGGACAAGTCCTCAGCCGCCGCAGCGCGGGCGTTCTTGACCGTCGGGTTCAGCTGTGCCAGGACCCCCGGCCCAGGGCCCCCGAAGGCTGCGGGCCGGTCAGCTGAGGAGCGTGCTTCCGGGGCTGTGGGATTCACTGCGGAGGGACGGGGAGGCGGACGGGAATGGAGCCGGGCGAGGTCCACACCCCCAGTTCTCCACGTTCCAGGCTTCATGCACGGCTTTCCATTTCCTCCTCGGACTAGCTCTGAGAGAAACAAACAGGAGACAGACATTTGAAACCAAACTTAAGACTGTGCTCTTTTCTATTTTCAGTGGGATCTCACTGTGTCGCCTAGGATGGAGTCCAGTGGCAAGAACATGGCTCACTAGAGCCTTGACCTTCTGGGCTCAGGCGATCCTCCCGTCTCAGCCTCCTGCCTAGCTGGGACGACAGGCATGTGCCACCACATGCGGATAATTTTAAAATATTTTTGTAAATACGAAGTCTTGCTATGTTGCCCAGGCTGGGCTCAATCTCAAAGTGCTGAGATTACAGGTGGGAACCATCATGCCTGGCGAAAATTGTGTTTAAAAAAAAAAAGTAAGCCAGCCAAAGGACGGCACACGCTCTTCTCCATCTGGGAAAACGGCTTGATTTTAGTTCCCTCAGCCCACAGTCCACGTCCAGAGAGGGCAGGCTCTGATGCCTGGACTTCCTGATTCAGACCTCCGACCCATGGCCTGACAGCAGAGAGACTTCCTGCACGCTAGAAAGTGATCCCGATGCAGCGGATGACAAGATCTGCTCTCTACCTGCTTTCTGGGAGTTGAGGAGAGGACGGAATGAGACACCGCACACAGAGGCGCTTGGCATAGCGCCTGGCAAAGCAGCAGGACTCAATGGCAGCTGTTACCGTTCGAAAACCCGCCTGCCTTGTCCCCCCAAAATGAGGCAGGTAGGAAGGAGAAGACAGGCAAGGGGTCGTGGCTGCCCTGGACTCAGCAGTGCTCCCCAAAACAGCAGTCTCGACCTGCTGGGCTCCGGCGATCCTTCCGCCTCAGCCTTCCAAGTAGCTGGAACTACAGGTGCGCACTACCACGCCCGGCTAATTTTTATGATTTGTTGTAGAGATGAGGTTTGGCCAAGTTGCCCGGGTGGGTCTCGAACCCATAGGCTCGGGCAATCCACTCACCTCGGCCTCCCAAAGTGCTGGGATTACAGGCTGAGCCACCGAGCCCGGCCCACATAAAGAAAGGAGAGACCTGAGGGAGGCTAGGTCGAGGCCTGTGCCCTTGATCTCTGTCGAGGCAGCTCGGGAACACCTCTCAGCACAGCGATGAGATCATGTGCTTGCATCCCGTTGCCCAAGGGTAAGGGAAAAGCTTGCACTTCGAGCGCTTCCAACCTGATCCAGAGGAAGGGTCGGGGGCTTGTGAGGCGGGAGCTCCTCCTGCGGCGCTGCTGGTGCTGGGGTCTTTGGGAACGAGGCCTGCGCCTGGACCGGGTGCATCGGCATCCTGCAGCCCGCAAAGACATGTCAATGACAAAACAGAAGACACTCCAGCTGTGAGGCCACCGTCTCGGTCGCCCAGTGGCTCAGATCTGTGTCATCAATACTGGGACAACCAGCATGATCTGCCTCTGGCAGGAGCTGCCTCTTGTTACTTAACAAGAGACCCACCTATGCAGACTGCCCCAACCCCATGTAATACCCTGACCTGTCAACACAAATCCTTGGCCCCACCCACGCAAATCCCACACCGCCCACGCATATTCCTGACTGCCGACTTAGACCCTCTGACACCACCTACATATATCCCTAACAAAAGTATTTTATTGACATATATATATATATATATACATATATATATATATTTACAATATTTCTGTCAAGTTACAAAAGTGTTTAAATATGAGGCAACTATGAGACTAATCAAGAAGCTGGGGCATTCTACATGAGAACTGACCAGGACTTTCTGGAAAAAAAAAAAAAAATTGTTATAAACGAACACTACACAGACACAGCAACCAAATGCAAATTCATGAGCCTTGACTGGTTCCTTGATTAGAAAAAACTGAAATAAGCCAGGCACGGTGGCTCATGCCTATAATCCCAGCTCTTTGGGAGGCCAAGGCAAGAGGATTGCCTGAGCTTGTTTGAGACCAGCCTGGCCGGCCCGGCCAGCCCAGCCAGGGCAACTTGGAGACCTTATCACGACAACAAATAAAAAAATGACCGCCCAGGCAAGTTGGCGAGACCTCATCTCTACAATAAATCAAAAATGAGCCGGGCGTGGTAGCGC
>NW_007232293.1:68538-72773 GCF_000164805.1 Carlito syrichta
GAGGCTGTGGTGGCCGGGAGCGGCCACTGCACTCCAGTCTGGGCGACGGAATGAGACTCCAGCTCAAAAATAAAAAAGTAAAAAACAAAAAAATGAGCCGGGTGTGGTGGTGTATGGCTGTTGTTCCAGCTACTCGAAGGCTGAGGTGGAAGGATCACCTGAACCCAGTAGGTCGAGGCCGTGGTGGCCATGAGCGTGCCACGGCACTCTAGCCTGGGCAACAGAATGTGACTCCAACTCAAAAAAAAAAAAATGAGAAAGAAAGAAAAAACTGAAATACAAGAAACATAGCTCTAAGACATTCTGGGGACAATAGGAAAAAGATAAGATTTGATACTGGTCAGTTACTTGCTTTGGGTGTGATGCTGGTTTTGAGCCTGGGCTACAGGAGAACATGAATGAGTCTCAGACTCAAAAAAGCAAGCAAAAGCAAATATGGAAATTGTTAAACGGAAGAAAGTTTGGCAGTAAGACCACGGAATGGCACTGCTCTTCTCCTTACTCTTCATCACTTTATTATGTATTTCATTTTACTTTTTGAGTTGGAGTCTCACTCGGTAGCATGCTCACGGCCACCACAGCCTCAACCCACTGGGATCAGGCGATCCTTCCACCTCAGCCTTCCAAGTAGCTGGAATTTATAGGCACGCGCCACCATGCCCGGCTAGTTTTTTGATTTATTGTAGAGATGAGCTCTCGCCAAGTTGCCCAGGCTGGTCTCAGATGCGTGGGCTCAGGTAATCCCCTCACCTTGGCTTCCCAAAGTGCTGGGATTATAGGCATGAGCCACGGCGCCTGGCCAGTCTTCATAACTTTAATATAAATAACTCCACCTAACCAACTTTTATATACCATTAACTTGGAAACTTCCAGGATCGCCTATCTGGGCCTTAAAGCATCACTAGCAATGATGTACGGAAGAGGTTTCTCGGGGATCGCACTTGACCTGTTACAGTTCTGCATGAACCTAGCTGTCAATCAATGACAGAGGAAGTAATGAGAGGCCTAGAGTATAAAACTTGAACTCTGGTCCTATTTTCCCTCGGGTCAGAGTGTCTGTACTCAGCAGTACTGCTGACAGCCTGCCCTACTGCTCTCAAGTTGAGGGGATCAAGTTTACACAATCAAAATTTACTTCAACCATCATTTAAATGCCAACTCATTTTCCTGAAGAAAAAAGGGTCAAAGATAAAACGGGGCCATCAGCCCGATACCCTTCCACCAAGTGTCCAACATGGACAATTCACATGTTTCCTGGGCCCTGGATGCTGAAGCTGATCTTCAGCCCTACAGCCAACTTCCTGCTGAAAGCGAACGTCTGTGACTATTTCAGAGGAACAGAGAGCGCGTGCGACCTTACCCTGGCGGCCTGTACATTTCCTGGAAAGGTCCCCGCATGCCACTTCCACTGCCGATTTGTTCCATCATCACAGCTTGAAAGTGGCCCAGGCCCTCCTCCTGGCAGCGGTAGAGGGGGCCCTCCGGCGAGAGGCCGTTGGGCTGGGTGGCCCCGGGATGGCAGGGCGGGTGGGCAGCGCCCGGCGAAGAGTAAGCCCGGGGCTGGAAGTGCCCGGCCGGCCGCGGCGGCGTGTACGGAGGTCCTGGCTGCAGCATCATGCCGTGGGGGGGGAACGCGGACGGTGCGAAACCCATTCCTGAACTCAGAGGTGGCGGCGGGGGTCCGTAGAGATACTCGCTGGCGGAGAGTGAGCTCTGCCGCTTGGCTGCCGCGTTGTGGTTGTCCAGGTCTAGGAACTCTTTGGGACTCTCTGGCCTCTCCATGGATTCGTCCGGCTTCTCTCCCTCTGGACCCGGATTCTGCCCGTCGGGGGGGACAGCTTTAGCAGCCACTGCATCCATGCGGGTCGGGGGGGTTAAGGCAGCATTCAGTGTCTCGCAGCCCTGCAGGCTGGCCATGGCATTCTTGTCTGAGAAGAGGGTCCTGGGCGGGGGAGGCTGGCCAGCCGGGGCGCCGCCCGGGCTTGCCTGGGTGGGGAGAGGTCTCTGCCAGTCGGCAAAGCCCTGTGGACACGCGTAGTAAGGAGTTCGCGGGTAGTGGTGGAAGGAAGGCTGAGGCGGTGGGTGGTACGAGTACCTCACCCCCTGGGGAGGGCGGTACCGGGGGAAGACCCCCGAGTGGGGACTGTTGGCCGGGAAGCTGCGAGGAGGGAAATGCTGAGGATGGGGCACTGAGGCTTTCGCGCCCATCACTGGGCCCAAGCCTGGCAGGCCCGGCGCCACGTGGTAATGCGGGGCTGAGTTGGAGTACTCCAGGCCGGGCATGTACAAGGGGGAAAACTGGCTCACGGACCCCCCCATCAGGCTGGGGTCCGCGTGGGGGGGCGTAGCCGCATTCTGTCCCGGACACGGCATGGCCTCCTGCAGGGCTTTCCCTCTGGGGCAGAGCGGCTTTTCAGAGCCACCGCCACCCAGGCCCTTGCCCTCGGATCCGCAAGGCGACGCCTCGCCCATGACTCCGTTCTCGGGGAGGGCCCCCCTGTCGGCCACCATGGAGAGGTCCCGCAGGCACCCGTGGGCGGCCGGGCTGGGGTAGCCGCTCTCCAGGGCCCAGGCGCTCCTCCCCTTGGCCGCCTTGCAGTGGTCTGTGGAGTCTGCGGACTCGCTCTTGAGGTCCGGGCCTGCGGCTTCCCTGTCTCGGGGGGAGCCCTGCCTGGTGCAGTCGGTCTGCAGAGGGGGTGTGGGGTGAGGTAGCTGCTTGAGGTATACCCCCTCTGAAGCACTAACGGCGGCTGGTTTCTCCTCGAGGCCAGGCATGGGCTCTGCTGCAAGACAACGGAGAACCGAATGCCAGTTCAGTGGCTGAAATGACACCCCGGGCGGAGCTGGTAACGAAAAGGACACACTGGCATCTCGGCTTGAGCCGGATGGGTGGGGACGCAAGCCTGGGCTAGAGACGGTCAGAGCCCTGAGAGGGATCCCAAGGACGGGGCCTCTGTGTGTCCTTTCACCCCTTCAGTGGCCCTGGCACCTCTCAGCCACCCTAGGCGGTGCCAGATGACGGAAACCCCTACCCCTCCCTCCTCCTCCCACACTGCCACAGGTTCAGAAGGGAGAGAGGGCTCATGGCATGGGGCCCTGGGCAGCGGCCCGGACTACGTGGGAGGGGACGTAGATGGGGACAGCAATGCTGGGCAGCTAGAGACACCGACATGATGACAAAGACCAGGGCACGACAGGCCCGCTGTTCGACTGGGTCGCAGACTTCTGCCCCAGGGGGACATAAGCTCTCCAGGGGCGGGGGCTTTCTTCCCCTCACAGTACCCTGAGCACAAAACGGGGACTCAATCAGTAATGGATGAGTGAATGAAGATATTCATCTTGTCAGCATACCCTGATGCTTGCCGAATAAACCCAAACTAGAGTACTCCAATGACTGGTTTCAACCTCAGAATGCTTTTCTGTTGAGCCGGGGTCTCATTCTGTTGCTCAGGCTACAGTGCGATCACTGCTCACTGTGCCCTGGTCTTCCTGGGATCAGGAGGTACTTTTGCCTCAGTCTCACGTGTAGCTGCGAATACAGGTGTGAGCCACCATGCCTGGCTAATTTTTTTAAAGATTTTATTGTAGAGACAGAGTGTTGCTATGCTGCCAAGGTTGGTCTCAAACTCCTGGGCTCAAGCAATCCTCCAGCCTTTGCCTCCCAAAGTGCTGGGATTACAGGTGTGAGCTGAGCCACCACACCCAGCAAATAACCTCAGAATTCTTTACTTTGCTATTTAGTCCATCTAGTGTGTGGGTGTATAAAATATATTATGGTCCTATTGAAGACCATGGTATATAGTGTATGTGTGTGTGTGTATATGTATTTACATAAAATCGTTTTTCTTTTCTTTTTTTTTGCATTGGAGTCTCACTCTGTCAGCCAGACTGGAGTGCAGTGGCTGCTCCCGGTCACCGCAGCCTTGACCTGCTGGGCTCCAGCGATCCTTCCACCTCACCCTTGCAAGTAGCCGGAATTACAGGCATGCGCTACCACGCCCGGCTGATTTTTTTATTTATGGTAGAGAAGAGGTCTCACCAAGTTGCCCAGGCGGGTCTCGAACCCGCAGGCTCAGGCAATCCACTCACCTCAGCCTCCCAAGGCGCGGGATTACAGGCTGAGCCACTGAGCCCAGCTTAAAATAATTTTTCTGTTTGTAATCTTTTTAAAAGGACAGGTGGCACCAAATTATGATTCTGGTTATATATATATTTTTTTTTTTTTTTTTTTTTTC
>NW_007232293.1:73189-113690 GCF_000164805.1 Carlito syrichta
CACTCACCTCAGCCTCCCAAAGGCGCGGGATTACAGGCTGAGCCACCAAGCCTGGCTATATATTTTAAGATAAAGATTAAAGATTCATAATGACTTTTAAAGAACTACTAAGAGAGCTCAGGCTGCCCGGGAACTGAGACTGGCCTTCAAGGTCAAAGGTACCGCCTGTATAATGAAAATTAAAACCCAAGCGGGTAAGGTGGCTAATACCTGTAATCCCAGCAATTTGGGAGTTGAGAGGCAGAGGTCATGACTGCCTGAGCCCAGGGATTGGAGTCCAGCCTGGGCAACTGGGTGAGACCTCCTCTCTACAATAAACCAAAAAAATTAGTCAGGCATGTTGGTGCCTGCTTATGGTTCCAGCAACTTGGAAGGCTGAAGTGGAAGGATCGCCTGAGGCCAGCAGGTAGAGGCTGCAGTGGCTGTGAGCATGCATGACTCCGCACTCCAGTCTGGGCGACAAGAGTGAGATTCCAAATCAAAAAACAACAAAAATCCAAAAACCCCACCATACTTTACTCAGTAAATACTAAACTCAACAACTAGCAAACAGACTTAGATTTAACCCTAATGGGATTCTCTGAAAGCTTTGAGTTCCAGACACCATTTGAAACCTAGTATTAGAGAATTCTGTCAGAGGTGGCAATCACAAATGGCTTTTCCACAAATGAAACACTACGAGTTGAGTTCTAAGCCTACCAATTTTTTTTTGAGTTGGAGCCACCCAGGATAGGGTGCAGGGGCAGGATCACAGCTCACTGCAGCCACAATCTTGTGGGCTGAGACAATCTTTCCATCTCAGCCTCCTGAATAGCTGGGACTACAAGCACGTGTCACCACACATGGCCAATTTTTTTATGGTTTCTTTTTTTTTGGGTAAAGATGAGGTCTCACTATGTTGCCTAGGCCTGAACTCCTGAGTTTTTTTTTTTTTTTTGAGTTGGAGTCTCACTCTATCGCCCAGACTGGAGTGCAGTGGCTGCTCCCGAACACCGCAGCTTCGACCTGCTGGGTTCCGGCGATCCTTCCATTCAGCCTTCCGAGTAGCTGGAACTACAGGCGCGTGCTACCACGCCTGCCTCATTTTTTTTATTTATTGTAGAGATGAGGTCTCGCCAAGTTGCCCAGGCGGGTCTCGAACCCGCGGGTTTAGGCAATCCACTCACCTCAGCCTCCCAAGGCATGGGATTACAGGCTGAGCCACCGAGCCTGGCTGAACTCCTGAGTTTAAGTAGTCCTCCTGCCTTGGCCTCCCAAAGTGCTGGGATTACAGGCATGAGGCACCACACCTGGATCTCACCACCAATTTCATGTGAAATCTTCCAGCCATGTACTGAAGAAAATTACATACAATATATGCAAGGTATCGAGTCTAGCATTAAAATTACACCAAGGCTTTTTTCATCTTTCTCCCCTCATGTAGTGTTTACTCCCCTACATAGATCTCACTATTCATTCCTTTTTTTTTTTTTTTTTTTTTTTTGAGTTAGAGTCTCACTCTTGTCGCCCAGGCTGGAATACAGTGGCACGTTCACGGCCACCAAAGCCTTGACCTGCTACGCTCAGGCGATCCTTCCACCTCAGCCTCCCAAGTAGCTGGAACTACAGGCATGCGCTACCACACCCGGCTAATTTTTTTATTTATTGTAGAGACAAGGTCTTGCCAAGTTGCCCAGGTTGGTCTCCAACCCTTGGGCTCAGGCAATCTTCTTGCCTCCACCTCCCGAAATGCTGGGATCTCAGGCGTGAGCCACATGCCTGGCCAAAAGCACAGATGCTGGATCTATCCTGTCTGGGTTCAAAAATCTCAGCTCCATGACTTCCTAGCTGGATGAGAACCCATTTTCCACCCATGCCTCGGATCCTCCGTCTGTAAAAACAAGCATGACAACAGCAGCTATCCTTAAGGCTCATTCTCTGAATTGAATTAGTTAATATATGAAAGTCTCAGAAAGTGCTGCAGCCATCACGCTTACCAGAGGTGCTCTGGGATCTGTAACCCAGAGAAGGGCTGAGATTGGCTCAGACCGAAATAGTTCAAGAAAAAGAGGCTGGAAACCGGTTTCTGTGTGACGTTCTGTGAGAAAAGATTACCCGTGAAAGAGCAGCTTGCAGAGCCAACGTCAATTACCTCGGTCGCTCTCAGGCTCCTGCATTTGGCCGCTGTCCGGCGTCCTCCCGGGGTTGCCCAAGGCGGGCTTGGGGGCGCACCCGCCGACGGACGCGGAGTGAGCTACCTGCGGAAAAGGGCCAGGTAAATGGGCAGGCGCAGGCTGGCGGGGGTGGTAAGGCACACCAGGTGGGCAGACGCGAGAGGACAGCTGCTGCATGGCGATCATCTCTGGGCTGTCCATCATGGAGTCCCCTCCCTGCACCCCCCGCAGAGCCTGGGAGGGTGCTGCAAACAGAGAGCTGGGTGCTGGCGCTGGAGGCGGCTGCAACCGGTGCCCGGCAGACTTACAGGGCGGCCGCATATACCCTGAGGAAGGGACCCCATGAGGTAGAAAGCTCGACTGTTCAGTCCACTGGTTGGAGGGCACCGGCGGTCTCATCACTCGGGAGTCC
Source organism: Carlito syrichta (assembly GCF_000164805.1). Taxonomy (NCBI): domain Eukaryota; kingdom Metazoa; phylum Chordata; class Mammalia; order Primates; family Tarsiidae; genus Carlito; species Carlito syrichta. Next base: position 75,755 of record NW_007232293.1, read on the forward strand.
ATCATGTGGCCGAGAGTACGAGGCTGGTGAGAGGGTCCTGGCCCCAGGTGGGGCTTCTCATCTGGGCCCAGGGGTCCCGGGTGGGTGGCACCGTGGTTCCCATTCCAGACGGCAGAGTGTACGCGGTTCAGGTACTTGTATGAACGATACATGTGGCTAGGAGGAATCTCTGAGCTCTCGGGGAAGTCTGGTGGCCGGGCTGCAGCCCCAGCAGGCCTGGGAGGAATAAATCCTGGCTGGAACTGCGCCGGAGGGTACATGCTTCCATCCTGAGTGGAGCCACTCATCTGTCCGAGCTGCAGGGACCCCGGATGGGGCCCCATGTTGGAAAGGTGCGTCAGGCCCCCGCACACTGGGTTCTCTTCAGGTGCACCTAGCCTGGGTCCCCGGTGGCTGTTCATTCCAACTGGAGGCTGGTGACACGAGAGAACAAGACAGACAGCAGAGTGAGCCGGACTCAGAGAAGAAGGCAGACCCTGCAACGTGTTTAATCTATGGAGACAGACTCCTGGGGGTGCGGAGCCCACGGATTCAATTGAGCCCACACTGCTGCAACTTACCTGTGGGCCCTGAGCACCTGTACTTTCTGAGTGGGCTGCTTACCTGCACGGGGAAGGGCTGGTGCTGCTGGACGGGCTCTCCAGGATGGGGCTCTGGGACACCAGAGGAGCCGTACAAGTGGGCGGGATCTGATCCTCGCAGAGGGCCAAATGTCCCTGGCACTGCAGGCCTCTGGCGGGCGTTGAGCAGAGCAAGCAGGGGGAAGAGAAAAGGCAAAGACATGAGCTGGTAGAATCTTCCCGAAGATGATTACTGTGAGAATAACACAGATGCCAGGCCTGGCAGACGGCACCCAGGGAGGGACGACCCTGGCACGCAGGCTCCTGGGGTTGGGATGAGCCCCTGGCCTGAAGCGACTGCCCCCTCTATGCAAGGCAAGATTGAAGGGATGGCTCTCTTTTGCGCTGACTGGCCTCGGGAGGCTTTTTTGCCATTCGCCCTGCAGCTGGCCACGACCATGACAGTTTCATATGCGATTTACTGGATGTTTATGGACCTTTGTGCTTTATCCACAGAATGAGTGAGGTGGTTTTGAATCCCAATTTTTGCCCACACTGAGAATACATGATTCCAACAACCGAGAACAGGAAAGACCTAAGGTAAAAGAAGGGCCGGGCAAGTAAGTACTTTGGGAGGCCCGGGTGAGAGAACTGCCTCAGCTCAGGGGTTCGAGACCAGCCTGGACAACTTGGCAAGCTCTAGTCTCTATAATAAATCAAACAATTAGCTGGGCAGGGTGGCGCACACCTGTAGCTCCAGCTACTTGGAAGGCTGAGGCTGAAGGATCACCGGAGCCCAGCAGGTTGAGGCTGAGGTGGCCTTGAGTGTGTCACTCCACTCTAGCCTAGGTGACAGTGAGACTCCAATTCAAAAAAAAAAAAAAAAAAAAAAAACACAGTGGCTCATGTCTATAATCCCAACACTTTGGGAGGCTGAGGTGAGAGGATTGCCTGAGTCCACAGGTTCGAGACCAGCCTGGGCAACTTGGTGAGACCTCATCACTACAATAAATCAAAAAATTAGCTGGGCATGATGGCGTATGCTTGTAGTCCCAGCTAATTGGAAGGCTGAGGCAGAAGGATCACCTGAGCCCAGGAGGTCGAGGCTGCAGTGGCCCTGAGTGTGCCACTGCACTCCAGCCTTGGTGACAGAGTGAGACTCTGACTCTAAATAAATAAATAAATAAAACAAAACAAAATAAAATAAAGGAAGGACTAAGAGGCTGGGGGGTGGGAGAAACCATCCATGTACAGAAATGTTACTTTGCAGCCAGTGGCAATGGAATAGCCTTCCCATCCCTAAGCGTTCACGCTGCTGGGAAAAACCACACGGGACTCAGGCTCTTCCTTACCATCTGGTTTAAAAAGGGTGCCTGGCTGGGCATCCCACCGCAGTGCAGGGGGCGAGAAAAGCCTCGGCCGTTGGAAGTGCCCACCTCCCGAGGGGGCTGTGTGGAGCTGCTGCCCGGGTCGTCCCCGGAAGAGGTGGCTCGGCGCGCAGGGGGCAACGACTTTCCTCCGTTCTCCACGGGCGGCTGTTTCCTGCTGGGCCCTTCTGGGTCCCGGGATCGGGTCCACACATGGCTCCCACCGCTGCGCCCAGCCCGACTCCGTCTCTTCTCCCGTTTTTCATCCTCTCGGATCCAAAACTCTTCATCTGTGTCGCCATCCTCGCCAGGAAAATGTTTTGTCATCGCCCGATGGAAACACCGCTCTAAATTCTCAGACATCTTGGTATACTCTACAGGAAGACACAAGGATTGACCCCCAGGGATCGTTTTTAGAGGCCACAAAAGACAATTCTCTTACTATAAATAAGAATGATGCCACTGGGTAAATGGTGAATCTCTTTTACCTTCAGGGCACATTATATGGGAAAGCTACAGGCACAAGCAGCTCAAGGCTGTGGGGCTGGGACAGCGAATCTAGTAGGATAACCGTAAAATGGCAAAACTCTTAACTGCTTAAGGCTAAATTGCAGAAATACCAAAAATGATAGCTGAATCACCTTAGTTTTTGAAACAAGGCATTTAAAGTTAATGTGCAAATGGTCCCAAGTTTAAGTACATGGAGCCTTGTGTATTTTTTGGTTTTTGCTTTTTTTGAGTCGGAGTGTCACTCTGTCACCCAGGCTGGAGTGCAGTGGGATGCTCACAGCCAGCACAGCCTCGGCCTGCTGGGCTTCGGCAATCCTTCCGCCGCAGCCTTCCAAGTAGCTGGAACTACAGGCGCGTGCTAATTTTTTGATTTATTGTAGAGACAAGGTCTCGTCAAGTTATCCAGGCTGGTCTCGAACCCCTGAGCTCAGGTCATCTCTTGCCTCAGCCTCCCAAAGTGCTGGGATGACAGGCGTGGGCCACTGTGCCCAGCCTGCACACTTCAATATTACAGATCAATTATGCCGACTTATCCAAATGCCATCAGCAGCAGCCGTGTCCGGGGTCAGAGGCACCGTGTGATTCACACCGAGGCGGGCCTCCAGCCTGAGAAACCACCTGAGCTCGGCCGCCAGCTACACGCTCTTGTCCAACAGGGCAGAAGAGAGCTCCCACACATGTTGTGTAAGTGGCTGGAATGGCCAATCCCACGCTCTCCCCAGTTTTTGAGTCAGGGTCACCCTCTGCAGCCCGTGACCCAGGCTCACCACAGCCTCGGCCTCCAGGGCTGAAGTGGGTGGGGAGAAGAGGAGAGAGCCAGGCAGCCTCCCAAGTAGCAAGACGACAGAGGCATGCCACCATGCCCAGCTCATTTCTGTGTAGAGATGAGGTCTCGCTACATTGCCCAGGCTGGCCCCAAACTCTGGGGCACAAGGGATCCTCCTGCCTGGGCCTCCCAAAGTGCTGGAATGACAGGCGTGAGCTACTCAGTCCCCGGCCTCCCACCGCTTTTGATGCACGTTCTCTTCACAGCCCTGAGAAGTCTGAATCAGTGGGACGTGTCGTTCTCAGAAGGAGAGTCACAACGCCACGCCACATATGCGTCTCGTGCAAACCCCATTCCCACTCACCACTGCTCTCCCCGTTGTATTTCCGACAATTTCTGAACATGGTCTTCATGTCATTTACAAATTCTTCCTTGGTACAGTATAAACCGCCATTCAGCTTCTTCTCCATGCTTGAAATATCCATGGGGACCTAAACGGGACAATTCTTTAAAACATGCTGGAGGAAAAAAAAAATCTCAAAGTCCCCATGAGGCAAAGGAACCATGACACTCTATTACTTAAGATCCTGGGGGGGGGTGGTGTGTGTGTGTGTGTGTGTGTGTGTGTGTGTGTCGATATATTCAGCAATGCTGATCCACAACAGATAAAACACGAGACAAACAATAAAACCTAAGAGGTACATAGAACATGCGTGTCTAAGTACAAAGACAGCCTCTACCTTGATAATCTGGTAGTAGTTAGGGGCGTAAGATTCATCCACAGGTTCCAGAAAGGGCCAGGAGTCTTTGTGAGCCTTTACCACATCTAGAACTGAGAGCCAGAGAAGAGATCTTAGTGGACACATCCACACAGGACACTTCTACCAGAAACGTAACAGCTGATAACCAAAACGAACCTTTATACATGGCGGTGAAGTCATCATCCAACTCAAAGCTGTAAAGCAAAAAATAAGAAATTAATAGTGACTCTGACTATCTCCTCTCCTTAGCTCTCAGGTTGATCACAGACTTGGAGCTGACCGAACTAGGGTTTGGAAAAGTCCTAATGCTTTTCTTGAGATAAGCCTGTAAAAAGAGGATAAGGGACAGTATACCTTGGCAAGAAAGGGAGTATATAAAGTCCATAAACTAATGAGGCTGGCCGGGATGATCACTACTTCAGGACTCCGTAATGGTAGTTAATTACTTACGAACACATTCTTAAGCAGGCTTAATTTTACTCTAATTAATACTTTTGTGACCTAAGAAATAATAATCCAAAAAAGTATACAATGGAATGAGCTCAAAAACACTGAATATTTATTTATTTGCTTCTTGAATTTTTTATTTTTTTTGAGTTGGAGTCTCACTGTGTCGCCAAGACTGGAGTACAATGGCACGCTCTAAGCCACCCCAGTGTCAACCTGCTGGGCTCTGGCGAACCCTCTGCCTCAGCCTTCCAAGCAGCCGGAACTACAGGCACGCACTACCACGCCTGGCTAATTTTTTATTTACTGTAGAGATGAAGCCTGGCCAAGTTGCCCAGGTGGGTCTCAAATCCGCGGGCTCAGGCAATCCGCTCACCTCGGTCTCCCAAAGTGCTGGGATTACAGGGTGTGCCACCGAGCCTGGCCTTTTTTGTTTTTCTTTTTTTGAGTTGGAGTCTCACTCTGTCACCCAGGCTGAAGTGCAGTGGCACGCATGCTCATGGCCACTGTAGTCTCGACCTGCTGGGCTCAGGTGTTCCTACAGGCACGCGCTACCATGCCCGGCTCATTTTTTTTTTTTTTTTATTGTAGAGATGAGGTCTCGCCAAGTTGCCTGGGCTGGTCTCGAACCCGTGGGCTCAGACGATCCACTCACCTCACCCTCCCAAAGTGCTTGGGATTACAGGCTGAGCCACTGAGCCCCATCGGGAAAAGAGCTTTAAAGTATCCCTTATGCTCCTACAGAATGTGGCAGCCAAGACTGTCAGAGGGCAGGAGACCCACTCCGAAATGTACAGAAATGAGCACCAGCGTCAGCTGTGAGTGCAAGGTCCACCCGTCACGCACTGTCTGCTCGGCTTTCAAAAGGTGATACGATCCCCTCCCACCTAGGCCGTGACAAAGATCACAGCAGACAAGCACTTGTGCGCTTCGTCAGTGTCAGCAGTTGTGACTATTGTGACCATCGCTAAATACTCACAGGTCCTTGGTCTTTTTCTCTTCTCGTACGGGGGAACTGGGATCCAGATGGGAAAGTTCTGGAGGGAGCTCTTTCCCTTGAGCCAGGAGCCATGCCCTTTCTTCCCTGAGCTTTCTCCGCTTAGCTCGATCTGCAAGAAACACGTGATGACGGTACAAGTGAGTGAGGTGCGCTCGGGACAATCAGATGCGCATCAGTGAGACGGAAAGGGCAAAGGTCACCACAGCAGCATCACAAAGTTACTTCGGCCCTCACGGCCCCCTGCTTTTGGGTAATTTGGATGCTTCTGCAGATGCAATGCTGTGGGAAAATAGAGACCCCTGGGACCCGTTTCTTTCCTTATATCGAGCTCAGTTTGGAGGCCAAAAGCGGCAGGGGAGGTAGAGGGTGCAGAACAGAGGGGCGAGTAGGACAGAGGAACGCAGGAGAACAAGAAGGAAGAAGCACCAGGCTGAATACGGATGATCCCCCGCTGACCTAGGCCTTCCTATCTTGCTCTCAGAAACGTGCGTCCCCTTTTCACGCTTGCTGTCCACACCAGGAGCGCAGGCACAGGACCTGAGCCCCAGAGGCTGTGCATTTGCAAAGCATCCCCGCGCACGACTGTCTGCTCCCCTCCCTGCCCCCACAGCGGGCGGAGGCCCCCACCAGTGGGAGTGGTGGGTTTGGCAAGGAGCAAGGGAAAGTGCCAGCTGGAGCTGGCAAGGGGCTGCAAAGCCGGAGGATTTTTCCTGGCTCAGGGCCAAGGCCATGAGACGCACACTTGGCATTCCGCTCCCAGCCTGACGGGGCATTGCCACTAGCAGGGAAGCCGGAGGGCCGGAGCCAAGGAGACCGACAACGACAAGACCGGCAGACAGCAAGGCGCGGGAGCCCGCGGAGGAGCCAGACAGAGCCTCAGTGTCCTTCTCCAGGTCTAGTTTCTTTTCCCCACGGGGCAGGCTCCCTGCCTGCCTGCTATGAGCAGCCTCTAACCCTGTCGAGTGCCACGTGACTTGGGGTTTTGTCCCCCAATTACTTTTATGACAATCTGAGAGCAATTTCCATCAGCTTTAATTCATCAGAGGCATTTTGCTGTCACTGACTTTGAGTGTCGTTGTTCTCTGGAAACAGAAAAGAACGATTTCAAATTTAAAGTATAATCTAATGGATACCCACATAGCCACCAAAGTGTCAAACATTACTTAGTTTTGTTAACAATGACCCAGTGTTTCATTTTATGCGTATGACAGCAGCTTAATAATCCATTATCAAGTTGATTCCAAATTTAGCATTTTGTAAATAATATTATCACAATACCAAGACGTTGTTTTTAAAACGTGTCCTCTTCAGCCTGTGTGTAGTTCTCCTCTCTAGTAGAAACTTTAGCAGCCGTCATCAAAGTCCGGTCCAAGGGGTTATGTCTATTCTTTAAACAGCATCTGCATTGACTTACACTCACTTAGTATGATAGAACTTTTGCATTTTGCCAAATTGATGGGTATGACGAATTTGTTATGTTTTCCCATGTATTTTCCTGAGCGGAGACTATATACACTTGCATGTTTCCTGGGCATTCAGTGCTCTCTTCTGTGAACTGCTGTTTATTTACCTGTCTTTTATTTTTTATTCCTATAGATTGTTAAGTCTTTGTTGATATCTGTTAACATTATCTTCTTCAGCTCTGTGGTTTTTTCTTTTCACTTTGTTTACAGTGCTTTTGTCATATGTTAAGTTTTAAAAAAATTAATGTAGTCAAATCTATCAACTTCCCCTTACATTTTTGTGTTTTTTGTACTTATCTATACCTTTAGTGTATCTGAAACTTGCTCTTAAATAAACAAACATACTGGTACCACTTTGTTTCACCCTTAAGAAATGAGTACTTGCTACACTGCAAAGTCTAAAGTGCAGTGGCTGTTCACAAGCGCCATCACAGTCCATGACATCTTCAAAATCCCAGGGTCAAGAGATCCTCCCACCTCGGTCTCTCAAGTAGCTAGGTCTACCGACAAGTGCCATCACACCCAGCCCACTTTTTGAAGAATCCACATTCTCTCCCAGGGTCTGTTTCTATGCCAATACCATTCTCCCTCAATCACCTGAGATCTTGTTCTTTGGGGTAATGAATGTCACTATCACATCGTTTTTGGAAGTTCTTGGCTATCCATGGCCCTTTGCTCTTTGGGATGGACTTTAGGAATAGCCTGTCAAGATTCATAGATTAATAATAGCAAATATTAAATAAGGGGTCACATTTTCCCACTTGTCCCATTTAAAAAAATAAGTCAGTTTGTTAAAAAAAAAATTCAAAAAGGTTCACTGCGTTTGGTTGCTGTGCCTCTCAGGTCCTGAATTTTTAACAAGTGTCCCCTCTAGTCTTTTCACTGGAAAAACTGGGTTACTCTGTCCGTGCAGGATTTCTCACATCCCAAATGTGGCTGAGATCATCAACCCTGCAGTGTTAATGAGCTCCCCAGCCCTTTCCTGTAAACTGGCAGTTTTATCTCGGGGCTTTGAGGAAACAAATTTACATTTTTGGGCAATAATATTTCAGACTCTTACTCAATGCCTTTAGCAACTACTGACGGTTAATCAGAGTTCCAAGACAGAATCCAGGCGTAGAGAGTACCTGAGAGACTAGTTCTCACTCCTTCTAAACAAAGTGTGTACCTCGCACCTCTACAGAGGCAGAGACTTCGCCACACAGGATGGATGCTTAAGGCAGGGCTTAGCAAGCAGCAGAGTGGCAAGCTGCTTTTGCAAATAAGGTCTTATTCAAACAAAACCCTGGATGACCGTGAAGCCAGAAACATTTACTGTGTGGCCCTTTATGGAAAAAGTCAGCTATCCTGGTATGGTGGTGCACGCCTGTGGTTTTAGTGACCCAGGAAGCTGAAGAGGGAGGATCGTTTGAGCCCAGGAATTCAAGGCTGCGGTGAACCATGATTGTGCCACTGGACTCCATCCAGCCTAGGAGACAGAGTCAGACCCCAGCTTAAAAAAACCCAACAGCCAAAACCAAAGCCAAAACCCAAAACCAAACAACAATAAAACACAATCCAAGTCAGCTAAGTCAGCTGACCTTGACTTTATTTATTTATTTTTGGGGGGTTTTTTTGAGTTGGAATCTCACTCAGTCACCCAGACTGGAGTGCAGTGGCCACTCCCAGCAACCGCAACCTCAACCTGCTGGGCTCCGGCGATCCTTCCGCCTCAGCCTTCCAAGTAGCTGGAATTACAGGTGCGCGCTACCACGCCCGGCTAATTTTTGATTTATTATAGAGTTGAGGTCTCGCCAAGTTGCCCAGGCGGGTCTCGAACCCGCGGGCTCAGGCAATCCACTCACCTCAGCCTCCCAAAGCGCGGGATTATGGGCTGAGCCACTGATCCCGGCTTATTTACTTATTTAGAGTCAGGGTCTCACACTGTTGCCCAGACTGGAGTGCAGGGGCATGCTCATGGCCACCACATCTTCAATTTGCTGGGCACAGGTGATCCTTCCACCTCAGCCTTCCAAGTAGCTGAAACTACAGGCATGTACACCATGCCTGGCTAATTTTTCTTGACTTATTGCAGAGACAGTCCTCACCAAGTTTTTCAGGCTGGTCTCAAATCCCTGGGCTCAGGCAATCATCTTTCCTCGGCCTCCCAGAGATTACAGGCTTGAGCCACTGTGCCCGACCTGACCTCAGCTTTTGACCACTAGGGTGTAATCATTTCCTGAGGCACTGGGCTGAGAAAAGCTTTGCCTAGATCCAGCTTTTCATTACTTGTTATTCTACTACTGCGGCTGCATGTATGGACCAGTCTTCTTTTCCTCGCAGTCATTAGCATATCTGAAATATGGCATGTGCCGGGCTCGGTGGCTCAGCCTGTCATCCCGCGCCTTTGGGAGGCTGAGGTGAGTGGATTGCCTGAGCCCGCGGGTTCGAGACCAGCCTGGGCGGCGAGACCTCATCTCTACAATAAATCAAAATATCAGCCAGGCATGGTAGCACATGCCTGTAATTCCGGCTACTCGGAAGGCTGAGGCGAAAGGATCGCCAGAGTCCAGCAGGTCGAGGCTGCGGTGGCTGGGAGCGGCCACCGCACTCCAGTCTGGGTGACCGAGTGAAACTCCAACTCCAAAAAAAAAAAAAAAAGAAATATGGCATGTAAAGAAAAGGAAAAACACTTATCTCTGCTTCTATCTTACCAGTTCTCAGAATAACAAGCTGTTTTATCAATGACCCAAGGTGATAAGACAATTTATTTAAAAGTATCATTATGAATTCATGCAGTTAACATATTTGATATTTTTATATCAACAGAGGACTCTGCTTGTTCTGTATTCTTCTTTTTTTCTTTTTTGAGTTGGAGTCTCACTTTGTTGCGCAAACTGGAGGGTAGTGGCACACTCATGGCCTCCCCAGCATCAACCCGCGAGGCTCTGGCGATCCTTTCACCTCAGCCTTCCACGTGGCTGGAACTACATGCATGCATCACCACACCTGACTAATTTTTATTGATTTATTGTAGAGATTATTATAGAGGTCTCACCAAGTTGCCCCAGCTGGTCTCGAATCCATGGGCTCAGGCAATCCTCTCCCCGAGGCCTCCCAAAGTGCTGGGACTATAGGTGTGAGCCTCCGCGCCTGTCCTAAATGGGTTGTCTTAAACACCTGGGGGCCACATGGCCTATAATTCAGCTCCATGAATCCACATGCAATCTGTATCCAGTTCACATCTCTTCTTGCTTTCTATAAAAAATTTACACTTTCTATAAAAGATTTAGTCTTTTTATAAAATTCAAAAAAAAGTTCTCTCAGAGAAATGTGGGTTGTAAAGAAAATAAAAAGACAAAAACGCAATTTTTAAATTATTTTTTTAAATTTTTAAATAAAAAAAATTTAAAATCTCAGAAGAAACAGAAAAACACACTGAAACATGATAAATGAATGTTTTCTCAGCCTCACTATATTGGTCCTTTCTTCCTAGAAAGTGAACACATGCTGAACCTTTCGTGCCACTCAGCACCTAAATCAGTTATTCAGCTCCTTCAGTCAGGTCCAAATCCAATCTTCACGCCGGCTTGGGGAACCTGGGACTGGGATCCTGCAGACAGGATTTCTCCGTTCTCTGCTGGCTTTATCTTCTGCCAAAAGGGAGGCTGAGTGGGGTCACGGAGGCAAGGTGAGGGGAGACGCGGCGGCCTCCCATTCACTCGGGGTGGCTGCTGGCCTCTGCCCCCGCGGGTCCTGCATGTGCGATGCTGCCGCCAGTTCTGGTCACCCGGTTCTGATCACCCAGTTTGTTCGGCAGCCCAGGGCTAGCAGCCACACCATCAGGTGGCTGGGCTCAGCTCTGCAGAGGCCCCTTCAGGAAAGCTTGGCAATGAGCCCCCATGCCTGGCTGAGGGCGTGCCACCTCCCTGTCACATGGGAATCCCTCTGAACCTTTTTATTTTCTCATTTCCCTGTAACGAAGTTCTCTCTGCAGAAACATCTAGTGTGGTTTTGATTTTCCTGATTAGACCCTGATGGATTGACTACCACAAGTTACTTCTTCCATCACAGATGTCTCCTGTCTCAGTTCTGCACTCTACAACTTCCCAGATACGCCTTCCAGTTAACTGAGTGTGCAATTCCGCAGCATCAAGTGCATAAGCCGTTATGAAACCACCACTGCCCATTTCCAGAACTTTCTCATTACTCTAAACAGAAACTCTGTACCCACTAGACACTAACTCTCCATTTCTCCCTCCCCTCAGCCTCTACAGTCAAATGTTTGAGTGTGTTCATTTCAATTAGCATGTTGCCTACAAGATTCATCTAGGCTGTATCATGTTTCAGGTGTTCATTCCTTTTTATGACTGAATAATGTTGCACTGTAAGTATATGCCACATTTTGCTTATCCATGCGTCCATTGATGGACACTTGGGTCATTTTCGTCTCTTGGCTTCTGTCTTTTCCTTCTTTCTTTCTTTTTGAGTCTGAGTCTCACTCTGTTGCCCAGGCTTGAGTGTAGTGGCTCGCTCACGGCCACTGCAGCCTCGACCTACTGGGCTCATGCAATCCTTCTGCCTCAGTCTTCCAAGTAGCTGGAACTATAGATGCATGCCATCACACCAGACTTCTTTTTTCTTTTTTTGAGTCGGAGTCTCACTCTGTTGTCCAGGCTGGAGTGCAACGGCACACTCACTGCCACTGCAGCCTCGACCTGCTGGGCTCAGGCAATCCTTCCCACCTCAGCCTTCCAAGTAACTGGAACTATAGACACACGCCAGGCTAATTTTCGATTTATTGTAGAGATGGGGTTTCGCCAAGTTGCCCAGGCTGGTCTCGAACCCGTGGGCTCAGGCAATCCTCTCACCTAGGCCTCCCAAAGTGTTGGGATTATAGGTATGAGCCACTGAACCCTGCATGCTTTTCTCTTTCCTGTTTTCCTGTTCCTTAAAATAAATAAAAGCTATGAGTCCTCTTCTGCTAAGGATGTGGTCATGTCACATCACAGTTGTTTTACAAATAAATTTAGGAAACTCCAGACTAGTGACTGCCAGCACTGTTAGGACACAGCATACAACAGAGTGAAGCCAACTGACACAGCCTCTGCTCTTATATATAGGTAAATTTTTTTTCTTTTAATTTCAATTTTTAAAATAAGAGAAAGGGTCAGTTCAAGATCCGCCTGGGCATCATAGCGAGACCCTGTGTCTATTGTAAAATTAAAAGAACAAAACAAAACAAGAAAACATCTAAGGATGGTTGTAATCCGTTGCCCTGTAGCACTACAAACAGAAGAAACACCTCGTTACCTCAAGACCAAGAACTGAGACTACCTTGTCTGAATAACATCAACGAGAATATTCTAGAGTTGAATGGTGCCATATCTTAAAAAAAATCTGAGAGTTTTCTTAAACACGTATCATTTGTGTTCAAAATTATATATTTGAAATCAGTTCTCATCAGTATCTCAATTTTCTTTCTTCTATTCCACACACAGGACATAGCAGGGATCACATTAAGTAAGATACTGAAAGGCACACCCCAGATGGCAAATACAAGTGCTTTAGAAGGACCATAAAAGCAGTGAGACAGGATGCAAGTGAATGAATGAGACACAGCCAACGCACGGGATATGGAACAGACACTGCCAGAAGCAGCTTAACACGGCAGGACTAGCTTGCCCCGTCTTTGGCTGCAGGAGGGCTGGTCCCCACAAGACGCATCTCACCAGGCTGCACAGGAAGCCACGTACCTTCCACGGCCTTGACCTTCTCCTCCAACTCCCGCTTCCGCTCTTCCTTCAGCATCTGCTCGTGCTCCTTCTTCTGCACGGCCAGGAGAATCTGGCGCTCTTCCTCCTCCTCTTTGCGCTTCTGTTTCTCTATTCGAGTCAGCACAGGCGTCTCCTGCGGGAGCCGAGGACGGCATCACATCAGAACCAACATGCATGACCCCTGCTTTGCTCTCAGGTTAGAGGCACCATATCAATTTCGATGTAGGCAACAAATAACATCAGACGCCTACAATTACCTAGGAGATTCGTAACCCGTCTCATTGATTTTGTTATCTGTAGAATACATACATGAATAGCAGCATTAAAACAAGGGAAAGGCCAGGCGCGGTGGCTCAAGCCTGTAATCCCAGCACTTTGGGAGGGGGAGGCGAGAGGACTGCCTGAGCTCAGGGGTTTGAGACCAACCTGGGCAATCAGCCTTTGTTTTTATGTCAGTTGTTGGACGCAAACCTTATACCCTGTTTTAAACCATCCTTGTTTTGTTTTTTGGTTTTTTGTTTTTTTTTTAGTTGGAATCTCACTCTATAGTCCAGGCTGGAGTGCAGTGGCATGCTCACGGCCATCACAGCCTTGACCTGCTGGGCTCAGACGATCCTTCAGCTCAGCCTTCCTACTTTTGAAAAATATGTACATATGTACGTACATATACATGTTTCAGAGACAAGAGTCTCACTTTGTTCCCCAGGCTAGTCTCGAATTTCTGGCCTCAGGTGATCCTTTCACCTTAGTCTCTCCCAAAGCGCTACGATTACACCTATTATTATTATTATTATTTTTTGAGTTGGAGTCTCACTCTGTCGCCCAGACTGGAGTGCAGTGGCCGCTCCCAGCCACCGCAGCCTCGACCTGCTGGGCTCCGGCGATCCTTCCGCCTCAGCTTTCCGAGTAGCCGGAATTACAGGCGCGTGCTACCACGCCCAGTTGATTTTTTGATTTATTGTAGAGATGAGGTCTCGCTGCCCAGACGGGTCTTGAACCCACGGGCTCAGGCAATCCACTCACCTCAGTCTCCCAAAGGCGTGGGATTACAGGCTGAGCCACCGAGCCCGGGCTGCACCTATTATTCTTAAAATATAAAGCTATCCTATAAGTCAATGAATAGTGTCCCCACAGATGGAACCTGACAACCAAATTCACAAAAGATCGATGAAGCACACAGATTGCAGAATACTCAGCAGTAGTATCACCTCCAATTTCCCATCCAAGTGAAAGTTCACCCTGCTTAGCTTCCAGGTTGCCAGCAGAACCTGAGCCTGTGGGCTGTTACTGGTCTGCTCATCTCTATAAAGGCATAGAGGAAAAGCGGGAAGCAAACTTCTAAAAATGTCAATGGTAATGATTGCTGGAAGGTGGGATTCCCACGTATTCTACAGTTTTCTACATGTAGTCTCCAGCTTTTCTTGTGTTGGACTCTTACTCTGTCACCCAGGCTGGAGTGCAGGGGTATGCTCACGGCCAACACAGCCTTGACCTGCTGGGCTGAGGCGCTCATTCCGCATCAGCCCTCCAAGTGGCTGGAACTACAGGTGTGCACCACCACCGCCTGTTGTTTGATTTATTGTAGAGAAGAGGTCTGGCCAAGTTGCCCAGGAGGATCTCAAACCCCTAGACTCAGGCAATCCTCTTGCCTCAGCCTCCCAAAGTGCTGGGTTGGGATTACAGGCGTGAGCCACGAAGCGCGGGCGGTCTCCAGGTTTTCTGTAAGGATACGTAATTTTGTGGACTCAGAAAAACTGCTTCCCAAAGAAAATGGAAACTCAACGAGTATCATATGTTCTTAAGCCAACTAATTCTTAGTAACCTTTGAGGCCCTGCACTGTTTGATCCCTGCTAAAACTCTAAAATTAAAATACATTCAAGTAGCTGGGCTCGGCGGCTCAGCTTGTAATCCCAGTGCTTTGGGAGGCTGAGGTGAGTGGATTGCCTGAGCCCGTGGGTTCGAGACCCACCTGGGCAACCTGGCGAGACCTCATCTCTACAATAAATCAAAAAATCAGCCGGGCATGGTAGCGTGCTCCTGTAGTTCCAGCCACTTGGAAGGCTGAGGTGGAAGGATCGCCGGAGCCCAGCAGGTCGAGGCTGCGGTGGCCGGGAGCGTGCCCTGCACTCCAGTCTGGGCGACAGAGTGAGACTCTAACTCACAAAAATAAAAAAAAACCTTCAAGTAACAGAACGTGTGAAGTTTTAAGGTGAAGTATTAAGGGATTATAAGCAGCTAAAGATACTTGATAACAATGAAGGAAAATTTTAAAATGTACATAAAATATAAAAATCAGTGATTGTTCTGTTAAATCAGAGGCTTGGCTCCATACCGTGAAAAAACTACGTACAGATTACCCGCAAAGAGTGGTAGCTTTTCGTACTGAGGTGAAATTCATATAACAACTTTCAAGTGTACAATCCAGGAGCATTTAGTATTTTGACAGATTCATGCAACGACCACCTATATTAAATTTCACAACATTTGAACACTGTAAAACAAAAGTGCACCCATTAAATAACCTTTCCTGGTCCCTGCTGTCCCAGCCGTCTAGGCAACCACCGTTCTGTCTCTGTAGATTTATTTACTCTGGATATTTAACATAAATGGAATCATACAATGTGCGTCTAGTTAGTTATTTTAAAAATACATCAGCATTTATACTAAGCATATATATAGAAATCAAGTCACCTGAATGTATGGCATCTTTGAAAGCCCACATAAAGCTCCCTTAGGGCCGATAAAGGTGAGAGAGCAGGAGGGCCGAGCGGCTCTACTGGGCCTTGTGGCCACTGCCGGTGCCAGCTGGGGCTCCTCCCCTTGGTGCCGTGACCTCGACCCTCTGTTTCCCAGGCCACCTGTTCTCAGGTCCTTTCCCCCGCCTCAGCAGTGCCTGTCACTGGAAGACACCTCCGTTAAGCTGGATACCTCGGTTTCTCACATTTCTCGTGGTCTTTGCTCTTCCTAAGCCACTCCCTATCTGATGTGAATTTCCGACGAAAAACATGCACATCCGAGAAAAAAAAAATCTATTTCATGCACCACGAAATAGTTTTCAGCACCAGGTCACCACAAGGAAAGCCAGTGCTGATGACGACACCAGCAACGAACAGGACTTGCCAGGGAAAGACACACTTTTGGTAGTGTTTAACTATGAA
Organism: Carlito syrichta; assembly: GCF_000164805.1. Classification (NCBI taxonomy): domain Eukaryota; kingdom Metazoa; phylum Chordata; class Mammalia; order Primates; family Tarsiidae; genus Carlito; species Carlito syrichta. The sequence continues at coordinate 91,544 of NW_007232293.1, forward strand.
AGGAGGTTTACCTCTCAGTACAACCAAAGGAATAACAACCAAAGGGGGAAAAGAACCTCGACGGCTAAAAAAAAATCATACTGTCTTATGCTGCAAATTCTTTTGTTTAAAAGGGGCGAGTGCAACTAGGGTAGAGGATGATAAATGCTTTATAGAGGTCAGGTGTGGTGGCTCAAGCCTGTCATCCCAGCACTTTGGAAGGCCGAGGCGAGTGGATTTCTTGAGCTCATGGGTTTGAGACCAGCCTGGGGAAGTTGGTGAGACCTCGTCTCTACAATCAATCAAAAGGAAAAAAATAAAAATAAAAATAAAAAGACAAGCCGGGTGTGATAGTGCGTGCCTATAGTTCCAGCTACTTGGAAGGCTGAGGCGGTAGGATCACCTGAGGCTAGCAGGTTAAGGCTGGGGCAGCCATGAGCGCACGTGCCACTGCACTCTAGCCTGGGTGACAAGAGCGAGACTCAACTCAAAAAAAAAATTTAAAAATGCTTTAGGTAAGAGGAGCAAGAATCAAGGGGGAACTTGAACAAGAGGCTAATTAGAAACACCACAGTAACCCACTAAACGACAATCAGACAGAACCTCTGGTTTAGCTAGTGACTGGAGCTCCCTTTACCAACGCCCGTCCCCTGAGGACAGGTATCAGACTCTCTGCACCCTCGCCAATTAGCAGCACAGTCAAGGTTGTGCCACCACCACAAATCCCTGCCTAACAACAGCAATGTCCTGAGTCTCCTGACAAGAAAGACTTTTTGAGGACCTGAGTGACCAATATAAGCTGGAAATGCTGTGCATATGCTTTACAGGCTGGAAGATTCTGCTGTTGAAACAAAAACACAAAACTCATGCCCCCACTGAGGTTTTCTCCAGGATTTCAGCTACCCTAACAGATACTGAAAATTATGGTGGCTTCCTTTTATAATCTCAGTAATTTGGGAGGCTGAGGACGGAGGATTGCTTGAGGCCAGGGGTTTGCGACCAGCTTGGGCACCAAAGGAAGAATCCAGTCTCTCTAAATAAAATAAAATAAATGTCAATAATACCCTGGCTTCTTCTATCTCAAAATAAAATGCAGAATCTTTAAAAAGTTAACTGCCAAGAATAAAAGAAGAAATTTTAGTATTTGATGTAAAACTTTTGCTTGTAGCAAAGAACCTTTCAGGCTATTCAGACCACAAGGCCATGGAAACTGTAAAGTAGGGCATGTAGGAATGCTCAGGGTAGTGAACAGAGAGGAGGAAAGGGCATTCTCGTGGAGATGTTTTATTATTATTTTTGTTTATATATATTTTTTATGAGTCAGAGTCTCTCTCTGTAGCCCAGGCTGGAGTGCAGTAGCACACTGCTCATGGCCACCGCAGCCTTGACCTGCTGGGCTCAGGGGATCCATCTGCCTGCCTTCCAAGTAGCTGGAACGACAGGCACACACCACCATGCCTGGCTAATTTTAAAAAAAATTTATTGTAGAGAGCTGAGGTCTCACCAAGTTGTCCAGGCAGGGCTTGAACCCCTGAGCTCAGGTAATCCTCTCACCTCAGCTTCCCAAAGTGCTAGGATTATAGGCATGAGCCATCACGCCCCGTAGTTTTTTTGTTTTTTTAAAAAATTTATTTATATTTTGGATTTACTGTAGAGATGAGGGCTTGCCAAATTGTTCTGGCTGTCTTCGACCCCACGGGCTCAGGCAATGAGCCACCGGCCCTGGGGAGGTGTTAATGTCAAGGTAAGGAAGACACTGGGGAGAAATCAGCAGGCCAGAGGAGCTCGGCAACTGTTAGAGAATGACAGATTCATGCCAGTTTCCAAAGGTCATTCACAAGCTAGTGCCCAGGATAATAAGAACAGACTGGGGACAGGGCAGCCAGTCACAACTGCCAGCACAGAGGTGATGAGATGCTGGGCAGTGTATCCCCTGAGCTAAGAAAGATGCAAAGGCTAAACCAAAATACTGTGAAGCAAACGCACGTTTTTACACCAGCTTTCTCCTTTCAGGGCTCCAGGCGGAATCTGCTCAGCTCCTGCGGCAATCACTGCATGACAGACACTACCACACTGTCACTTCAATTTAAGAGCCATGAGGCCGGGCTCAGTGGCTCAGCCTGTAAACCCGGCAACTTCGGGAGGCCCAGGAGAGTGGACTGCCTGGGCGTGTGTGTTTAAGATCAGCCCGGGCAACTCGGTGAGACCTCGACTCTACAATAAAACAAAAAATTAGCCATGTGTGATAGTGCTCGCCTGTAGCTGTGGCTACTTGGAAGGCTGAGGCGGAAGGATCGCCTCAGTGCAGCAGGTCGAGGCTGCGGTGGCCGTCAATGTGCCACTGCACTCCAGTCTGGGCGACGGAGTGAGACTCCAACTTGGGGGGAAGGGGGGTGAAGAGTCATAAAAACATTCCTGCAAGGCACAAGAAAGCCCTGATAATGTCACACGGTCTCCCGCAGCCCAACTTTCCATAGCCACTGGTTATTGGGGTGTTTAACTATTCAATCAAACAGAGCACCCAAAGGAGAGAAATGTTTACAAAGTAGAATGGGAAAACTGGCCAGCAATGGACCTGAACTTGAGCACACCCAGTGGGGCCAGAGAACAATGGAGAAAAGCCTTCTGTGGTTACGAAACAACAAAACCAACAGTGAGAACAGCTGGAGTGGGTCTGGGTGTGTGGGCGGGGCGCACCTTCTTGGGATGAGAAAGCTGCCCTTCTGAGCCTGCCCTCTGTTGCTCCTTCCCCATTCCCGACTTCCTCCTATTTCCTCCTCCCAGGATCACACATCGTCAGCAGCGGGCTAGGTTTCTTACAGCTCATTTCACTCCCACCTTGGCAGCGTTTAAATCTCAGTCAAGCCGGGCTTGGTGGCTCAGCCTGTAATCCCACGCCTTTGGGAGGCTGAGGTGAGTGGATTGCCTGAGACCGCGGGTTCGAGACCCGCCTGGGCAACTTGGTGAGACCTCATCTCTACAATAAATCAAAATTAGCCGGGCGTGGTAGCGCGTGCCTGTAGTTCCAGCTACTCGGAAGGCTGAGGCGAAAGGATCGCCGGAGCCTGGCAGGTCGACGCTGCGGTGGCCGGGAGCAGCCACTGCACTCCAATCTGGGTGACAGAGTGAGACTCCAACTCAATAAAAAAAATAAATAATCAATCAATAAATAATCAATATCAGTCAATACAAGTATCAGTCTCTTCCTTCCTTCGATGTGACGCTAGGCAGTCCTTGGACGACTTCCTATCCAACATCACAAAATGACAACGCCCACCATGGGCTCGCAGATGCTCCCGGGAAAGCCCGTTCACACTCCTAATTTGCTGTTGTCCCCAACACCCACGCTTCACCGCACCTTACACCTCACAGCCTATCTGAGGCCCGCTCTGAATGGGATCTAGACATTTTCTGCTCCCCTCAGGAGATCTGTGTCTCTGCTCAACCCCTCTTGCTTTCCTTGTCTTAGGAGAATGTGACAGACTGTGCTGCATGGCGAGGCCTTGACGCGGAGGCGCTTTGTGTTACCAGCGAGCAGCAGAGTCAGGCCTCGCTCCTTCACCGGCCTTTCCAGGTCTCTGTAACCCTTCCCGTTAAAACAAAACAAACTTGCTGCAGGCTTTCCTCCGGCTTCACTCTTTCTTTGCACTGCCACACTTCTCACTCTTTCTTTGCACTGCCACACTTCTCAAAGTATGACAAGTATGATAGCGAACTTCACTTCCTGACCTCTGTACCTACGGTCTCAGATAAAACAACTGTTTGCCCTCAAGTCCCTTTCTCCACTCTAGGCCTTCATTCCCAATGGCACGAGTTCTCCTGCTGCCTTGGACTGGGCGTGGTGGCTGACACCTGCAATCCCAGCACTTTGGGAGGCCGAGGGGAGAGGACTATCTGAGCCAAAGTGTTCGAGACCAGTCTGGGCAACTTGGTGAAACTCATCTCTACAATAAACAAGTAAAAAAAAAAAAAAATTAGCCAGCTACTTGGAAGTCAGATGCAGAAGGATCACCTGAGCCCAGCAGGTGGAAGCTGTGTTGGCTGTGAGTATGCCACTGCACTCTGGGTGACAGAGTGAAACTCCGACTCAAAAAAAAAAAAAAAAAAAAAAAAACCCCCAAAAAAGTATAGCTCAGCCTCGCCGTCCAGTTTTTCCTGACAAAGTCATGGTCATGGGGGAATCGTCCTAAGACAGACCTCATGACAGAACCTCCCTTCCAGCTGTGCTGAAGACACAAGGATGAAAGGCACTCCACCATCATATCACTCCAGCATTTACTTCCACTAGAGAGCACAACATATATACCAGCCACAAACCAACACACAGTGTTTTGATCCACTTACACAATGTCCCGTCTCTGTGCTCGTTTCTCTTACTCCGGTAGTGTGGGATGCCCGCTGCCACATATCTGCCACCCCGGTGGGCCCCCTCAAAATCATAGCCATTCAGGAAGAGTCCTTGCTTGATTAAAAAAAGAAAAAATCCCAGCCATCCCACAGCTCTGTCTGCCCCTACTCCTTTTGCGTCCAGCTTCAAATCTTTCCATCTTTGGACCCATGACCTTTGCTGACACATCTATCCGTCACCTACTCATAACTGACATCTATATCTGATGAAATATGGATGTGCCGCTTACCCCAGGGATTCCAAGACCCAAAGAGTGTGGCCTCCTGTCTTATGAATATTATTTTGGATTAGAAAATATAGTTATGGCCAGGTTTTGTGGCTCAGCCTGTAATCCCAGCACTTTGGGAGGCGGAGATGAGTGGACGGCCTGAGCCCACGGGTCCGAGACCAGCACGGGTGACTTGGCGAGACCTCGTCTCTACAATAAATAAAAAATGAGCCGGGCATGGTAGTGCGCACCTGTAGTTCTGGCATCTTGGAAGGCTGAGGCGGGAGGATCGCCGGGGCCCAGCAGGTCGAGGCTGCAGTGGCTGTGAGCATGCCGCAGCACTCAAGCCTGGGCGACAGAGTGAGACTCCAACTCAAAAAAGAAAAAAAAGAAAATACAGTTTATTTTAAAATAAATTAGAGAGAGAAGATTCACCTCCCCAAGGCGGGGGAGGGGGCCAAAGCCAAGAAGCATAGCAACAGCCATAGCTTAAAGAGTATATGGCTACACCAGAGTCTAGCAAGGTAATAGCTCTATTATTATTTTTTGAGTTGGAGTCCCACTCTGTCGCCCAAGCTGGAGTACAGTGGTACACTCATGGCCACCGCAGCCTAGACCAGCTGGGTTCAGGAGATCCTTTCACCTCAGCCTTCCAAGTAATTGGAACTACAAGCACACGCCACCATGCCCAGGAAATTTTTTTTTTTGAGTCTCACTCTGTCATCCAGGCTGGAGTGCAGTGGGACACCGTAGCCACGACCTGCTGGGCTCAGGCAATCCTTCTTCCTTGGCCTTCCAAGTAGCTGGAACTACAGCTGCATGCTATCATGCCTGGCTAATTTTTTTTTTTTTTAATTGTAGAGATGAAGTCTTACACCAAGTTGTCCAAGCTAGTCTCAAACCCGTTGGCTCAGGCAATCCTCTTACCTTGGCCTCCCAAAGTGCTGGAATTTATGGGCACGAGCCACCACACCCAGCCTCTCATGTCTTATTTTTAGAATTCTTGCTCAATCTAGAAATGCATCTTAAGAACGAACAATAAGGGTCCGAGTTTTAGGAGAAAAACGAAGTAAAGGAAATGAAAGAAGTAAGACACCAGAAGTAAGATACAAAATGAAATGGATCAATCCTTCCGGGACTTCAAACTGGACCTCACTACTCTCACACACACTCACCTCTGGCTTGATGGATTTGACAGGCAGGTGGTCAAACATCCACCTGGGGTGCAACTCTGCCTGTGTGCGCTGTGGACGTTTTCCCTATGGTCAGAAGTGAGGAAAAGAAAGGAGAACGTAGATTAGAGTGTTCCAGCTACTGATGCTGCCGCCGCCAGTAGAACAATGGCCATGAAGGCACACGGATTGAAACGGCTTGACCCAAGACGTTGGACCAAAGGCGTCCTCAGCACAATCAGAGAAAACAAGCATTCTGCCATGCAAGGGGCTGAGACAGTTCATTCTCTTAAAGAGACTTAAACAAAAAGAGACTTTGACAAACAGGTATCTTTTGACAATATTTATCACTGGGGAGAAACTCTCCTGACATTTAAAAAGTGTTTTCCTTTTCCCCAATTATGAAGGGAAAGCCATGTTTTGTCCCTTTCGGCTCAAGGGCATGGCTCTGAAGAGGGCATTCCATTCCGGGCAGCTGGCGGAAGGCCTCGGCATAAAAGGCAGCACAGTGGCAGGAATGAGATGTGAGAGCAGCTGCCCAGGCTGGCAACTCGAGCAAGGCGGGCAGGGTGGGAGAGGGCGGCAGGCATCAAGAGCATGCCCGGAAAGACCAGAGCCCCGAGAGGAGGAGACAGGTTAGAGAGGAATTACTGTAGGACAGCGCACAGGGGATGCCGGGGAGCTCCGTACATCTATTTGGAGGGCCAAGGTTTATGAGCACACGAAAGGTTCGGAATTTTTGAGAAATGGCGCTCCTGGTGTCACCAGTTGAAACCCACCACGAAAAGGTGGTAGCCAAGAGCCCTCATTTAGGAGGATGTAACTCTGTGGCTTCAGAGTCGAAACTCTGCACCCACCAGGTGTGCTGGTTTTGACACCACTTGATCCAAACTTGTGAGACCTTGTGAAGGATCAGTAAGGAATCCAAGGACGGAAAATGACAACAAGGAGCAGACTAAACGTATACACACTGCGAAGTCCCCCAGGTGGTAGACGGAATGAGCCAGCAGCTTTAGAAAACTTCTTTGCCTCCAACAAAGAGGACGACTAGTTCGCACTGCCAATGCCACCAACATCAACAAAGGATGTCATGACCTTGATGGACTCATTCCCAAAAGTTACCCTAGCAGTTTCCTAAAATATGCCTATAGGTATGTAATTCTTTTACAAGCACTAAGACCAAAATAAGATTACTTCCACTTTATTTTATGTTACTTTATTCTTGGAGACAGGATTTTAACTCTGTCGCCCAGGTTGGAGTGCAGTGGCATGATCACAGCTCACTGCAGACTCCTGAGCAACAAACTATCAATAACTATGACTACTTTTATTTTAAAAAAAAAAAAAACAACAACAACAAAGGCTAGGCACGGTGGCTCACACCTGTAATCCCAGCCCTTTGGGAGGACAAGGTGAGAAGACTGTCTTGAGCCCGCAGGTTCAGGACCTCATCACTATGATAAATCAAAACATTAGCCAGGCATGGTGGAGCGTGCCTGTAGTTCCAGCTACTTGCGAGGCTGAAGTGGAAGGATCGCCTGAACCCAGCAGATGGAGGCCGCGGTGGCGGGGAACGTGCTACTGCTCTCCAACCCAGTTGACAGAGTGAGACTCCAACTCCAAAGTTTCTTTAAAAAGAACCTTTTATGGTCACAGCAGGCCTTACCTTCTGATTATCTTATTTTTTATTTTATTTCTTTTCTTTTATTTACTTATTTTTTATCTTGAGTCCGAGTCTCACTCTGTCGCCCAGGCTAGAGGGCAGTTGGCATGCTCCTGGCCACCGCAGTCTCGACCTGCTGAGTTCAGGAGATCCTGCCCTCACCCTTTCTAGTAGCTAGAACTATAGGCACACGCCACCATGCCTGGCTCACTTTTTTAAAAAAAAATTATTTACTGTAGAGATGAGGTCTCCCCAGCTTACCCAGGCTGGTCTCAAACCTGAGGGCTCAGGCAATCCTCTCACCTCAGCCTCCCAAAGTGCTGGGATTATATTTGTGACCCACTGAGTCCGGCTGATTGTTTCATTATTTAAAAGTTTAGATGGCTATCATAATTGTAAGGATGAAGCACATCACCCAATACTCTTCTGGCATTTATTTCGCCTACTAAAAAGTAAATTTAGTTTTCTACCAAGATTTCCCATGATTTTTGATCACCATAAACAAAGGAAAAGGGTTGAATGTCTTTTTATAGTTAAATACTATGCTATGTAGACAGATAAGGGTTCTTCCGTCTAATTCACACAAAAATGTCTGGGAAGGGATATGATAGCATTCCATTTTACTAAACAGAAGACGGAAACGGAAAGAGAGTAGGAAACTTCTTTTTTTTTTTTTGAGTCGGAGTCTCACTCGGTCACCCAGACTGGAGGGCAGTGGCGGTTCCCAGCCACCGCAGCCTTGACCTGCTGGGCTCCGGCAATCCTTCCGCCTCAGCCTTCCAAGTAGTCAGAATTAAGGTATGCGCTACCATGCCCGGCTGATTTTTTTTTTTTATTTATTGTAGAGATGAGGTCTCGCCAACTTGCCCAGGCGGGCTCAGGCAATCCACTCACCTCAGCCTCCCAAGGCGCGGGATTACAGGCTGAGCCACCGAGCCCGGCTAGGAAACTTCTTCAAGGAACAGAACAGGGTACTAATATTGTTCAAATGAGTTTGAAAGAAGAGTTCCTGACTTCTACACGCCACATTAACCTTTTCTCCTGTGCCCACTCTCTTGTGACTCCATAAAGCACTGCCTTCTCATAGGTACTGCTCGGTATTTGGGAGAATCCCCCTCTTTTCCACCAATTGATGTTTCAATATTTTAAGTTTCACATCTGAATCACAGGCATTTTTCATTACTAGAACAAGGCAGATCTTGGTTGATGCAATTAGAATGGGTACAGGTAGGTTAAGGTAGTCAAATGAAGCAAGGGATTTAAAAAAAATGTATATACCTGAAGTTGCTTCCTAACTTCATATATAAACGGACCACTATCTACTAATCATATGATGCAGGGCCCCACTGAGGAAATTTCCTGTGATTCTTTTTTTTTTTTTTTAAGTTAGGGTTTCACTCTGTTGCCCAGGCTGGAGTACAGTGGCACGCTCATGGCAACTGCAGTCTTGATTTGCTGGGTTCAGACAATCCTCCCGCCTCAGCCTCCCAAGTAGCTGGGACTACAGACATGTGCCACCACGCCTGGCTAATTTTTGTTTTTTAACTGTAGAGAGAGGTCTCACCAAGTTGCTGAGAGAGGGCTCAGGCAATTCTCTCACCTCAGCCTCCCAAAGTGCTGGGATTATAGGCATGAGCCAGACACGCCTGGTCTCCTGTGATTCTTTCACATAAATCCTCTGTTAAATTTTCACCTGATCTTCCAGTTTGTTTTGTTAAACGAAAGTAAGGCTTTGAGGATACTTCAAAAGCAAAAGCAGAAATCTTAGGATTTCAGTAATTTTTTCCCATACAAACTTTTACTGTTTTACCCTGTTGGACAGTCCTTGTCCTAGAAGTAACACATCTTTCTTTCTTTTTTTTTTGAGTTGGAGTCTCACTCTGTGGCCCAGACTGGAGGGCAGTGGCCGCTCCCGGCCACCGCAGCCTTGACCTGCTGGACTCTGGAGATCCTTCCACCTCAGCCTTCCGAGTAGCCGGAATTACAGGCGCACGCTACCACACCCGGCTAATTTTTTGATTTATTGTAGAGATGAGGTCTCACCAGCCCAGGCGGGTCTCGAATGCACAGGCTCAGGCAATCCACTGACCTCAGCCTCCCAAAGGCGCGGGATTACAGGCTGAGCCACCAAGCCCGGCTGTGACACATCTTTCATACTTCCCATAGAAATTTGTGTTGCTGTATTTCACTATTTCCATATTTTAATAAGTCCAATGGGCATGAAGCGTAAATGCAGAACATATGCGCCGTTCTCCCTCCCCTGGAGATGACAGTTCCCTGATCGAGAGAAGGGCACTTGGCCAAGGCTGTCTGCCTGATCAAGACCTTGGAGATATGCACAGCTGCGTATCCAAGACAGTTGCTCCTGCTTCTTCACACGTAATGTGAAGAATGCACTGGCTATGTCTTGCTCCCTTTCCCACGCAGGGGGTATATATACCCCTTGGTCTACTGCAGTGTGGAGGGCTTTGTACCGACCAGCCGCCATCGGTTTCCTTCTATAAATATTAATAAACTCCTGTCTCTTACCAACCTGACCTCCAGATATTTCTTCAGAATCATGTGAGCACCCTGTATGACTTGGGACTGCCGTGACATGGGCACAAACAAAATTGTAAAAATACTGCAACTGTTGATGAACGTATAATTCAACTGGTAAGTACCAAGTACACCCAAGATGACTAGGAGGTGATACATCTCTACAACTTTGAGCACATTATTCAAGATATCTGATCTACTAAAGGAAGGTCCTCGAGGAAGGCTTCCAGCATGTAGATGTAAGTGATAATACATGGCAGGGCTAGTAATCCCACTGCTCCTAGTGTACAACATTTACATTCGTTTGTTGTTCTAGAGGACAATTTTTTTCTGAATCAGAGTCTCACTCTGTCGCTCAGGCTGGAGTGCAGTGGCACGATCACGGCCACCCCAGCGTCAACCTGCTGGACTCAACGATCATTGCACCTCAGCCTTCCAAGCAGCAAGAACTACAGGTGTGTGCCACTACGCCCGGATACTTTTTAAAACTTATTGTGGAGACGAGGTCTCGACATGTGGCCCGGGCTGGTCTCGAACCTGTGGGCTCAGGCAATCCACTCGCCTCGGCATCCCAAAGTGCTGGGACGACAGGCTGAGCCACTGAGCCCGGCTGAAGACAATTTTTATGATGCTTAGACTTGATCCAGGTTACAGTAAGCTTTAATTCAGCTTGACGAATACTGAGATGTGCATCTACTCTCCTTCTGGGAACAGACAGGCCTTAACTCATTTACATTTGAAATTTTATATGTACCTATGAATAGTTTTCAGGTTCTTTCCTCATAGAGTATGCACAACTAAAATTAGGATGACTGCAAAACTTGTTTTGTTAATGCTGTGAAAGGGTTAATTTTCACTTCTTTTTAAATTTTTATATATATAATAATCACCTCAAAAGCTTCCACAAATGCAGGATAACAGATATCACCTCTAACAATTCTAATGGGGTGTGGGAATGATGCAGTGGCAGGAAGGAGTGTTTTGATAAACAAACCAGGCGATTCTGATGCAGGTGGTTGAGCTACACGGCACCTCTACTAAATTCCAAATAATAAGCTTTTAATGTTTATTTATTTTTTGGAGAAGGAGTCTCACTCTATTGCCAGGCTGGAGTGCAGCGGCATGATAACGGCTACCTTGACCTGCTGGGCTCAGACAATCCTTTCACCTCAGCCTTCCAATTACCTGAACTATAGATGTGTACCAGCATGCCGAGCTAATTTTTGGTAGAGATGAGATCTTGCCATATTGCCCAGGCTGGTCTCCAATCCCTGGACTTAGACAATCCGCTACCCTCCATCTCTCAAAGGGTTAGGATTACACATACGAGCCACAGCGCCTTAAAAATCAGATTTAGGGCCAGGCGCAGTGACTCGCGCCTATAATTTCAGTAATTTGGGAGGCCGAGATGAGAGGATTGCTGGAGTTCACGGGTTCAAGACCACCCTGGGCAACGTGGCAAGACCTCATCTCTACAATAAATGAAAAATTTAGCAAGCATGGTGGCGCGTGCCTGTAGTTTCGGCTTACTTGGAAGGCTGACGTGGAAGGATCGCCTGAGCCCAGCAGACCGAGGCTGCTGTGGCCGTGAGTGTGCCACTGACTGCACTCCAGCCTGGGCGACAGAGTGAGACTCCAATTCAAAATTTTAAAAAAATCAGATTTAGTGCTCTAGGAAAACATGCTAAAATGTTACATCTTCCCGTTCGAGGGGTCAAGACATCCAAAACACGGTTATGCAGTAACTACATTCTCAGGCTTCACCCTCATTGGCTCTGCGACTGTACCCTTGGTAATAAGATCCTTGCTAGTATTAACAGCTTGGCATGCAGTCATGCTTAACGACGAAGACACGTTCTGACAAACACCTCATTAGATGATGCGGTAGTTGTGCGGACATCACACTGTGCTCACAAAATCCTAGACGGTAGACCGACTCCACACCGAGGCTCTATAGTACAGCCATGGCTCCTGGCCTGTATACCTGAACACGATGTGACTGCACCAAGTACCAGAGGCAACAGCTACACCAAGGGAAGGGTACAGTAAAAATACAATATAAAGAATTAGAGCCGGGCGCGGTGGCTCAGCCTGTAATCACGCACTTTTGGGAGGCTGAGGTGAGTGGATTGCCTTAGCCCGCGGGTTCGAGACCCGCCTGGGCAGCGAGACCTCATCTCTACAATAAATCAAAAAAATCAGCCGGGCGTGGTCGCGCATGCCTGTAATTCCGGCTACTTGGAAGGCTGAGGCGGAAGGATCGCTGGAGCCCAGCGGGCGAGGCTGCGGTGGCCGGGAGCGGCCACTGCACTCCAGTCTGGGTGACAGAGTGAGACTCCAACTCAAAAAATACCAAACAAAAAAAACAAAACAAAACAAAAAACAAAAAACAAAAAAACAAACTATTACTTCTTGTTGCTAATTTCATAATTCTTCAAAAGAATATTTAAGGGTTATAATTAATGTTCCATTTATTGAAAAGGACCAACTCTTGAAATATTTTTGTATCTAAATTACCAGTTTTGTCGTTTCAACTTTTTTTCTTAATTCTGCTATCCCTGAAAATTGTAGGCTGAATCTTGCCATCAATTGTAAAAGAATATTTAACCTCACTGGAATCCTTTTTTTTTTTTGAGTTGGAGTTCCACTCCATTGCCCAGACTGGAGTACGGTGGCATGCTCATGGCTACCCCAGCGTCGACCTGCTGGACTCCAGCGATCCTTCTACCTCAGGCTTCCAAGTAGCTGGAAATACAGGAATGTGCTACCACGACTGGCTAATTTTTAAAAATTCTTATTGTAGAGAAGAAGTCTTACCCTGTTGCCAAGGCAGGTCTCAAACCCGTGGGTTCAGGCCATCCTCTTGCCTTGGCCTCCCAAAGTGCTGGGATTACAGGCTTGAGCCACGAGGTTCAGCCTGGATATGTTTGTAGATGATTTAATGTGCTATCACTGGTCAAATCAACAGTCATATACAAGGTGATGCAAAGTTGTAAAACTATCTTTCTAAATCATAGTTAATTTTTTTTTTTTTGAGTTGGAGTCTCACTGTCACCCAGACTGGAGTGCAGTGGCCGTTCCCGGTCACTGCAGCCTCGACCTGCTGGGCTCCGGCGATCCTTCTGCCTCAGCTTTCCAAGTAGCTGAAACGACAGGTGCGCGCTACCATGCCTGGCTATTTTTGCTTTATTGTAGAGATGAGGTCTCACCAAGTTGCCCAGGCGGGTCTTGAACCCGCAGGCTCAGGCAATTCACTCACCTCAGCCTCCCAAAGGTGCAGGATTACAGGCTGAGCCACCGAGCCTGGCTAATAGTTAATTTAAGAAAATTAATTATGTATTTGTTTTCATTTCTGCGTCGTCTTTTTTTTTTAAAGTAGGATTCTCACTCTGTCGCCCCCAGGCTAGAGTGCAGTGGCATGCTCACGGCCACCACAGCCTCAGCCCACTTGGCACAGGCAATCCTTCCGTTTTAGCCTTTCGAGTAGCAGGAACTACAGGTGCGAGCTACCACCCGGCTATTTTTTTATTGTAGAGATGAAGTCTCAACAAGTGTCCCAGGCTGGTCTTGAATTCCTGGATTCAGCAAGTCCTCTTGCCTCTGCCTCCCCAAGTGCTGAGATGACAGATGTGAGCCACCACGCCTGGCCTAGATTATGCATTTAAATCCTAGAAAAATTATTAGTTAGGTGGTAGATCACAAAAAGTAAATATAAGTTATCTTTTATGGAATTAAGTACACTGATGGGGAAATGCAGATTTTCTGGATTCCCATATGACAATGTAATCTTGAAGTATTGTTTGTAAGGTCCTGCTATTAGAGAATGAGAAATTTATAGAACTTCCCCAAAAGTATCAGCCTGTTTAAAAATTAGATACTGGCTGGGCGCGGTGGCTCAGCCTGTCATCCCAGCGCTTTGGGAGGCCGAGGTGAGTAGATTGCCTGAGCCCGCGGGTTCGAGACCCGCCTGGGCAACTTGGCGAGACCTCATCTCTACAATAAATCAAAAATTAGCTGGGCGTAGTAGCTCACGCCTGTAGTTCCACCTACTTGGAAGGCTGAGGCGGAAGGATCGCCAGAGCCCAGCAGGTCGAGGCTCCAGTGGCTGCGAGCGGCCACTGCACTCCAGTCTGAGTGACAGAGTGAGACTCCAACTCAAAAAAATAAAAAAAATAAAAAATAAAAAGTTAGATACATCACTGGATCTATAATAAATTAGTAAAATATTTGGACATTTTGCTTCCCTGTAGATACCGGAGTAATAATTTGTAAATACCTTCTCTATTAATATTTATTAATCAGAAATATTTGCATTATGGATCTGAAATAAGCAATGACTGAATGACTATCAACCATCCACCATAGAAAAGGCATTACTTTAACTACTGAGAGGGCTAGTCATGGGCTCCGAGGTGAACAAGACTGAACTCACAATGATAAAGGACCAAGATTGGGAGAAATAAGGACAAGTCATAGACGTAGTGATTTTTTTTTTTTTTGTATGTCCTTGAAAAAATATTTTCTTATTTTTGGTGTAGTTTGTCTTTGTGTGTGTTGTTTTTGGGGTTCATAGAGCATCTTGGATCTGTGAGTTTATTGTTTCTATCAACTTTGGAAGAACTTGACCATTATTTCTGTAAATATTTTTCTGTCTCTCCTCTCTCTTCTTCAAGGAACTCTAGTTACACATATTTCATCTGGCTTAAAGTGTTTCCAGAGCTCACTTTATAAATTTTTTCTCCTCTCAGGTTCATTTTGGATAGTTTCTATTTTTGTGTCTTCAAATTAACTCATCTGTTACTCTGTTTTGTGTAATCTGCTGGTAATCCCATCCAATGTCTTTTTCATCTTAGTTTATAGTTTTTCACTCTAGAACTTTGATTTAGGCATTATTATTATTATTATTATTTGAGTTGGAGTCTCACGCTGTCACCCAGACTGGAGTGCAGTGGCCGCTCCTGGCCATCACAGCCTCGACCTCGACGTAGTGATGTTTAAAAAAAAAGTTTTTTTGAGACAAGGTCTTACTCTGTCACCCATACCGGACTCCAAATGACACAAGCATTGCTCATTACAGTCTGGAAGTCCTGGGCTCAAGCGATCCTGCTGCCTCAGCCTTCTGAGTGGCTAGGACTACAGGCATGTGCCACCATGTCCTGCTGATTTTTTTCTTTTTCTCTCTCCCTTTTTCTGTTGAGTTGAAGTTTCTCTCTGTCGCCTAGGCTTCAGGGCAGTGGCATGATCATGGCCACTGTAGCCCCGACTTGCTGGCGTCAGGCAATTCTTCTGCCTCAGCCATCCAAGAAGCTAGAACCACATCACCACACTCGGCTAACTTTTTCATTATTGTAGAGATGAGGAGGTCTCGCCACGTTGTCCAGGCCAGTCTTGATCCACTGAGCTTAGGCCAATCTCGTGCCTCTGCATCCCAAAGTGCTAAGATTATAGGTGTGAACCACTGTGCCTCGCTCGTTCTCTCTCTTTTTTAATTGGAGTCTCACTCTGTCACCCAGGGTGCAGTGCCGTGGCACTTTCACGGTGACCGCAGACTCAACCTGCTGAACTCAGGCAATCCTTCCGACTTAGCCTTCCAAATAGCTGGAACTACAGACGTGCGTTACCACATCCAGCTAAGTTTTTCATTTACTGTAGAGATGGGGTCTCACCAAGTTCCCCAGACTGGTCTCGAACCTGTAGGCTCAGGCAAACCTCTTACCTCAGCCTCCGAAAGTGCTGGGATCATAGGAGTCAGCCACCACACCTGGCCTTTTCTTTTCTTTTCATAAAGAGACAAAGTCTTGCTATGTTACCCAGGCTGGTCTTAAACTCTTGGCCTTGACAGATCCTCCTACCTTAGCCTGCCAAAGTGCTGGATTATAGGTGCAACCTTTTTAAAGCATGACACAGAGGTATACACAGGGTGACATGAGACATAGCTTGGGATTTAGGGAATATTCCCGGAGGGAATAAGGAAAGTTAGTTCCCAAAATTCAAATGTACAAAAAGCCATTTTTGTCTGGAAGCTGTGGCTCAAGGCTATAGTCCCAGAGGCCGAGGCTAAAGGACTGCCTGAGTCCGTGGGCTCGAGACCAATCTGGGAAACATGGTGAGAACTCGTCTCTACAATAAATAAAAAAAAGTAGCCGGGCGTGGGAGCGCACACCTGTAGTTCGGAGCCCAGCATGCCAACGCTGGGGTGGCCGTGACAAGTGTTCCACTGCACTCCAGCCTGAGAGATGGAGTGAGACTCCAACTCCAAAAAAAAAAGCCATTTTTCATATTGGTGGGTAGTGAGCACCAAGGACTTCCTGGAGTACGGAGCACATGATACGGGCCACAGTGAAGGACAGTGGATGGCACGGGGTCTCACTCTACCATCCCAGTTCAGAAAGCCTGCAAGTCTGCATGACGTCCATGACAGTGACATGTATTCCGCAGTGCTCCATGATAATCCTCCCAAGACGCTAACGCGGGAGGGGGGCTCAGGAGGCCAGAGCCTTTCCTACCTTCTGGGCAATCATGTTGCAGATCTCCGGCAGGAAGTCCTCGCTGAGGAGCTTGTAGAGTTGCCGTTCCCGGAGCGATGTCCTCTCTCGAAAGCTCTCGGTGACCCGTCTCCATTCTTCTTCTGTCTGGCACAGAAGCCACCACGTGCCTTGGCCTGGCCCTTGTGATCCTAGAACGAAAGCAATGGATTCACTACAACAGACCCCACTAGGGTCTTTTTTCTCTTGATTCTCAGTGTTTTTTCTACCCTGGGTCAAGAGTCAAATAAGCGTCAGAAAAAAGGAGAGGCATGACTTTTTAATTTTAAGGTTGCCACGGCATGCTTCTGATTTTCCTATTCGTGTCGTTGTTGGCAACTAAAAGAATGGCTAGACGCAATACAAATCTAAGTATTATGACGTCAACAAGCTAGATTTTAACCTCCTAGAAATGATTAAATGTACTCAAAACATGGTTTTGACTTTGAGGCTTCAGAGAGTTCAACTTAACATACTAACTCTATACTGTGACACTGTAAGATGGTATTTTCCCCTAAATTTATGCTGTTTGGCTTACAGAATTAAAATCCAGGTAAGGAAGTCAGTATGCAGTAAGCCCATAAGGAGCCCAATGTGTCATAAGCGCTAACATTAAAGACAGCCCTTCGAGAAGCTGCTCACTTGTTCCAAGGTTTAGGTGTCTATTACACCGTGCCTAGTGGACAGGCTCTAGAAAAAAGACCTTGTCTCGGTCTCACTTCACATGACAGGCAGGGAGCGAGGCACAGCAGAAGACGTGAGGAAGAGAGAATTGAAGAGGGGTCGGGGGTTAGTAAGAAGGCAACTGCAATCGTCTTAACTACATACGTTGTATGAGTCTCGAAAATGATAGACTCACCATCTTAGTATAAAGGAAGCATGTCTACTTAATTCTTTCTAAACTCCAGCAAAGAACATTACCATTTCTTGTCTGTGGCTCTGATGCCAAGGAGTTCTCTTCCTGCTTTTCACTGAAAAACAGGAAAAAGTAGTCACCAATTAAAAGACAGCTCCAAAACTATTCTGTACTCACCTAAAAGGTAGACCCAAATACCAGAGAGTGCCAGAGAGAGAGAGAGAGAGAGAGAGGTGTGTGTGTGTGTGTCTGTCTGTCTGTCAAGGGAGACGCGTTAGGAGGAGGGTTGATTCCACTCAATCAGAGAACAGCAGGATGGGGGCATATCAGTGTGGAGGGAGGCCCTGACATTTGGCTGCCCAATATGACAGTAACAGCATCAATGCGTAAGAAACTATGTTAATATTAAGATTAATATTAACATATGGCTGGACGCAGTGGCTCATGCCTATAATTCCAGCATGTTCGGGGGCTAGGATGAGAGGACTGCCTGAGCCCACGGGTTCAAGACCAGCCTGGGCAACTCGGTGAGACCTCATCTGTACAACAAATCAAGAAAAACTAGGGGGGCGTGATGGTGCCTGCCTGCAGTCCCAGCTTCTTGGAAGGCTGAGGCCCAAGGATGGTCTGAGTCCAGCAAATCGAGGTTGCAGTGGCCGTGAGCATGTCACTGCACTCCAGCCTGGGCAACACAGTGAGGTTCTGACTCAAAATAAATAAAAAATTAAAATATTAACTTTTAAAACCATTTTTGGAAATCAAACAGATGTGTTAATTGTTAATAGTAAGTGCCAAGTCAAAAAGCTTCAGAGATTCCAATAACCTGCTTCGTGACACAGGGTCACATTCAAGGCAGGCATATTTAACTGAACATCACATCCAGCTGAGAGCTAAGAAGAGCCTAGGCTCTGAAGTTGCAAGACCAATGGCTTAAGTAACTTAAGTAAACGCCTGCCTCACAGGGTTGATGAAACTTAAATGACAAAATACAAACATGTAAAACACACCAATGCCAAGCACCAGTTCCTTTGCATTCCTGCAAAAGATATGAGACTGTGGAATTTTGTTTGGTTTCAAATATCTAGGCGGTACAATGTCAATACAATGTTCCATGAGAATGAACATGTTCTGGATTGGTGCGGTCCATCAAGGTAGCCACAAGCCACATGTGGCTACTAAGCACGTGAAAGGTGGCTCCTGCAAGAAATGGATTTTTAAATTTTATTTACTATAAAAATATTTAGACAGACAGCTCCAAAGGAAAAACATCACCAGCAGAGGGTAGCAGAAGCCTATGCATGCATGCTTGTTAAAAATGCCGACTTTCCCAGTGCTAAGGAACTGAATTGTCCACACTTCCAGGGAAAGGCAAAGGTACAGCACCAGTTTTCTTGGAATAGAAGACTGTGTGGGATGCTGAGCAGATCCAGAAACAGGTGTTGTGTACATGATATACAAGTAATTATGGGACACTTCTCACAAACATCACCCAGGAGGCAACAGGCGCTGCAATCTGGCAAGTGAGGTGTAATGCCGAGTTAAAAAAGCAAATTCTGGTTGATCTATATTCGACTTCCTAAAAATATTTCCTAGTGTTTAAAAAACAACTGTGCAACTGGTGCAGTGGCTCATGCCTATAATCCCAGCACATTGGGAGGTGGAGGAGAGAGGATTGCTTGAGCCCAGTGTTCGAGACCAGCCCAGGCAACTTGGAGAAACCTCATCTCTACAATAAATCAAAGAAATTAGCCGGGCGTGATAGTGTGCGCCTGTGGTTCCAGCCACTTGGAAGGCTGAGGTGGAGGGATGGCCGGAGCCCAGCAGGTCAACGCTGGGGTGGCTGTGAGCATGCCACTGCACTCCAGCCTGGATGACAGAGATTCCAACTCAAAAACAAAACAAAACAATACAAAAGCAACACAGTGAAATCTGGCCTAGTGTTAGCATTAAGAAGTGAGGGAAGAAGATGTTTGTCCTGAGTTATTAGAATTTTCAAGAACAGTCTCACTTCAACAGGTTTATCAACACAGATTTGATCCTTAAGTAAAAGTATATTTCCACGGTGTAGTTCAGATTCTGAAAACTCCTCTATCAAGATTCACATGAGATTTCCTAAAAGGAAGTGACGTATAATAGAATACTTCCCAAACAGAATCTGTTTCCTCTGCTAAAATTAAATATGAAGTTGAAGGACAAAGATGCTTAACGTTATCTTCCTTTTCTTTATTGTAGGAAATGGCATTCTATGAAAAATAAAGTATGTCTGGTCATGTGACCTACTATAGTTGCCTTCATGGGAGAGAATAAGTCCTCAACTAGATATATGTGTTGCTACTGAAATGTTGATTGCTAGTCAACACAACCATAGTAGTAACCTGCTCTATCACCTGTGGAAAAAAATGTAACAGATTTGATAAGCTACTAACATACTAAGCATCAACCAAGGGTTTCACTTGGTTACACTGCCATTTTCAGGATAACCTTCATTAAAGGCACAAGCATCATCAGATCAAAGAACACGTTTAGAGTGGTCACATGCCAGAGGTCCCAAGGTTAGAGCTTCCAGATTCCCTAGTGCACACATGATCATTTAATGCGGATCAGACTGAAGTTTCCATCAATTAAGCCTGTGTGCTGCCTTTGGCAGGAGCAAAAATCTAGGGCAAAGGAAGAAAGTGAGAGAAATGGCAGTCCCTTCAAGCCGCACGAAGCTCTATGACCATAGAGTAACAAGATTTTCTTACCTCAATATAATTTCTTCCTGTATTTTCTTACGTTTTGGGGGTCTTCCTCTTCTTTTTCCTGTTTTCCCAGGAATACTTGAGATAGTTTTTTGTCCTTCATTTTCCCTAAGAAATATTAAATACTATTAAATAGAAATGTTCTGACATAGAATTGGCAAGCTGCACATGATTTTAACATAGTACTCCTGGTCAGGAGGTTACCAAAAAGGATTAATATGCCTTCACAGGGAAATGGTGGGGGCAACTACCAGTCTTCCATTATCAGAATATGCTTAAGATTAACACCCTGCCAAGAGTGAGCACTGCTCCTAGCAATAAGAGAGTCCAAATAAAATAAGAGATTAGCCATGGGATGGAATGCCATGGAAATGTGGCTACTTTGTAACACACTCAACGTTTCAGGCATCCTTTACAGTCCCTTCTCTTCAACTGATGAATCCCAAGGTTCATAACCCAGACCATTGATTCTAGTAGAAGAAAGGTGTTCTCAAGGATTGGCTAGGAAGATGACACTGGCTCAATGAAATGATCGCATTGAGAGGAAACTCATGTACGAAACAGGCCAGGTAATGGTAGTGGTATTCCTGAGGAAACCCTTATCAAGAACATCAGATCAAAAAGACAGTATCTTCCACCATTCTGGTAGCAGAGGAATAATTCCTCTTTAAATTTTTGCGTGAAATAACTTCTTGCTGTCTGGGTGCATTGGCTCATGCATGGAATCCCAGTACTTTGGGAGGATGAAGCAGGTGGATTGTTGACGCTAGGAGTTCAAGAGCAGCCTAGGCAACACAGCAAGACTCTTTTTCTACAAAAAATAAAAGAATTAAGGCTGGGCGCAGTGGCTTATTCCTATAATCCCAGCACTTTCAGAGGCTGATGTGAGAGGACTGCCTGAGCCCACGGGTTCAAGACTAGCCTGGGCAACTTGGCGAGACCTCATCTCTACAATCA
Organism: Carlito syrichta; assembly: GCF_000164805.1. Classification (NCBI taxonomy): domain Eukaryota; kingdom Metazoa; phylum Chordata; class Mammalia; order Primates; family Tarsiidae; genus Carlito; species Carlito syrichta. The sequence goes on from NW_007232293.1 coordinate 112,590, forward strand.
AAAAAAAAAAAAAGGAAGCGAGGCATGGTGACCCTTGCCTGTAGTTCCAGCTACTTGGAAGGCTGAGGCGGAAGAATCACCTGAGCCCAGCAGGTGGAGGCTATGGGGGCCTCAAGCATGCCACTGCACTCCAGCCTGGGCAACAAAGTGAGCTGCCAACTTTAAAAAAAAAAAAAAAATAAATATATATATATATATATATATATATATAGCCAGGTGTGGTGGTGCATGCCTGTAGTCCCAGCTACTCGGGAGGATTCCTGAAACACAGAAGTTCAAGGTTACAGTAAACTAAAGCTATGATCGTGCCACTCCACTCCAGCCTGGCTAACACAGCGAAACCCTGTCTCAAAAAATAAATGAATAAATAAATAGAAGAAGAAAAAAAAACCTCTTGCCATCTTTTTGCTGTCATTCTTTTGTTATGGAAAAAAGTGCTATAGAACTGTGATGCATTTCACGGCACTGACATCTTTATAGATAGCTGTCACAGCCCTGACATTAAGGAACATACCTGCCCAAGGTAAGTTCTCCATTGGATTTTCCTTGTACCGGGTCCTCTTTGTACATTCGTGTTCCATAGAAATACCAATAGAGAGCCCCAGAATTGTCCTCCCCCAATGGCTCCACGCGGAGGCTGTCTGCATCCAAACCCTAGGCAAAACAGCAAGAGTGGCTCGGTGAAGTGGGGAAGAAAACACCAGGAGAAAAGTCAAACATTAAGGCGTATACTGAGACATACCTCAAATTAAAAAATGCCCAAAAATCTTACACCATTTTCTTTTCTTTTTTAAAGCAGATTTATTGAGAGGACAGAAAAGTTTCCACAGTGAGAAGGGACCCGAAGCGGATGCCCTCTGATATGTCATTTTCAAGCAGGGCATATGAAATACAGACATGGAAGGTGGGCCAGGCTCGGTAGCTCAGCACTTTGGGAGGCCGAGGCAAGTGAACTGCCTGAGCTCGCGGGTTCAAGACCAGCCCGGGCAACTTGGTGAAACCTCGTCTCTACGATAAATCAAAAATTAGCCGGCGTGGTAACGCGCACCTGTAGTTCCAGCTACTAGGAAGGCTGAGGTGGAAGGATCGCCGGAGCCCAGC
>NW_007232293.1:113879-127121 GCF_000164805.1 Carlito syrichta
ACAAAAAAAAAAAAAAAAAGAAAGAAAAAACGGATGGTGGCTGGACACAGTGGCTCGTACTCTGGGAGGCTGAAGTGAGAGGAGTGCCTGAGCCCAGGGGTTTGAGACCAACCTTGGTCAATTTGGCAAGACCTCATCTCTACAATAAATTTTATTTATTTATTTATTTATTTATTTAGAGTTGGAGTCTTACTCTGTCGCCCAGACTGGAGTGCAGTGGCCGCTCCCGGCCACCGCAGCTTCGACCTGCTGGGCTCCGGCGATCCTTCCAAGTAGCTGGAAGTACAGGCGCACACTACCACGCCCGGCTGATTTTTGATTTATGGTAGAGAGGAGGTCTGGCTGCCCAGGCGGGTCTCGAACCCACGGGCTCAGGCAATCCACTCCCCTCAGCCTCCCAAAGGCGCAGGATGACAGGTTGAGCCACCGCACCCGGCCAATAAATTTTAGAAATTACCCGGAGTGTGGTGAGGTATGCCTGTACTTCCAGCTACTTGGAAGGCTGAGACAAAAGGATCACCTGAGCCCAGCAGGTTTGAGGCTGTTGTGGCTATGAGCATACCACTGCACTTCAGCCTGGGCAACACACTGAGACCCCAATTAAAAAAAAAAAAAAAAAGAACAAGGGAAGGTGGAAACTTTCAAGAACAATATATGGAAATATTGTCATTGCTCCCTCTTCCAAGAGAAGAGAAAGAAGAGAAGAGAAAAAAGAATAGAAGCCAAAAGGGACCCTATGACCATTTAGCCTCTCTGGAGTAACCACTGAATGTGTGTGTGTGCATGAAAGCAAAGGCCATTACAACAGAGCTGGAATGGATATCGGGAACGCTATCCCACGTGGCCCCCTACTGCAGCTCAGCCATGACCTACGGCAACCTCCTCTTCCAGCCGAGGCCCGGCAACCCAGCCCCCCATGTCCCCCAGGGTTTGACCTGTACTGGCCTTCCCCTTGCTACTGAAGTCCTCGTGCCCTCAGCAAAGACTCTGCTAAATTACACCGTGATTTTCCCAACGTGCCCATGCGCGGGGCTGAACCGAGATGTCATCAACACGTTGAATCATTTATGATCGAACTGGATTAGAAACCAACCTCCCTACGAGTGAAAGCAATAACCCAAGCCGTCGTGCGGAGAGATGTTTTGAAAACAGGGTGAGGGCAGGGAAGGGACAGCCACAGCTTCCTTCTCCCACACACATCTGGGTAATGTCTAGGTGTGCGATTCGAGGGCCGAACCCACTAGCATTCACGCTTTCCAGTCCTCAGAGTCGTCAGCAGATATTTCAAGGGTGCTCAATCAAATTTAGACCCCGGGAAATAAAATGCAGCAGTGACTTTAGACGCCGTCTGGGCGGAAGACAGAACGCGCGGGTGCCTCTGGTTGTTCCTACCGCAGCTGGGACTCGGTGCGGTGAAGGGAGACAGAGTCAGGTTAGACTTCAATCCCCCAACACCCTTCCAGGCAGAGGGATGCCTCGAGTTTCCCAGGCTGAGTACTCACAGGTTTCTAAACAGTGTTAATGTCAAGCCTAGGACCACAAGCCAAACTGTGGCTTCTCATAGCATTTGCGGACTCTCCGGGCTGACTACAGTTCTCAGTCCCAGCGTCCTCCCGCTCTAAGGAACGCGCTCCCAGGGAAGCACCTTGAGCAGATCGAAGACATCGTCTGCGTCGAGGCGATAGTCACAGAGGCGGTGAAGGATCTCCACGCGCGTTCGAAGAGGCAGGTCCTGGAAGCTGGCTTCTCTCAGCGGGTTGGGCTTCCCTTCTTCGAGCTCCCAGCGGTAGTTGATGATGTCTTCCAGGTAGCTGTGGAATGTCTGAGGCCTACCCAGGAGGCCCCAAACACAAAAACACGTTAACATAAGGTACACGATGGCTGGGAAAGGAGGAGACAGGATGGTTCCGCAGCGGATGTGTTTTAAACAGGAAGCAGACATGAAATGCGGGAAGCCCTCGAGAGGCTTCACGTATGAGCCTATGCACCCAAGATGCTGTAATTTTGTCAAATGTCAAATAAGAGAAACATATTAAGAGGGCTTTCATTGTCTTTCTTTCAAGCCCAAACAGCACATTCTGGACAAAATGGGTAAAGGTTTTACTACTGGAAGGTACAAGCCAGGCACGGTGGCTATCCTGGCACTTTGGGAGGCTGAGGTGAGAGGACTGCCTGAGACCACAAGTTTTAGATCAGCCTCATCTCTACAATAAATCGACAACTTAGCTGGGCGTGGTGGTACACACCTGTAATGCCAGTTACTTGGAAGGCTGAGGTGGTAGGATCACCTGAGCCCAGCAGAATGAGGCCACGGTGGCCATGAGCATGCATGCCACTGCACTCCAGCCTGGGTGACAGAGTAAGAATCCAACTCAAAAAAAAAAATAAAATAAAGGTACAGATTATGAAGCTGAGGCAACAGATCCACTTTCTGCTCATTCAGTTCAAGTGACTCAGTACAGCCAGGTGCAGTGGCTTAGCCTGTAATCCCAGCACTTTGGGAGGCCGAGGCGAGAGGCTCGCCTGAGCCCAAGGGTTCAAGACCAGCCTGGGCAACTTGGCAAGACCTCATCTCTACAATAAATAAAATAATTAGCCAGGCCTGATGGCGCATGCCTGTGGTTCCAGCTACTTAGAAGGCTGAGGTGGAACGATCACCTAAGCCCAGCAGGTCGAGGCTGCGGTGCCCGTGAGCGTGCCACTGCCCTCCAGCCTGGGCTACAGAGTGACACTCTGACTAAAGAAAACAAACCAAAAAACTTTAGGACATATTGTATTCTAGATTTTAATGAGAGTTTTACAATTAAGACAGCTTGATGGCAATTCTATGAATATATTAAAATTTTTGTTTGTTTAGAGATGGATGCTCACTATGTTACCTAGAATGGACTCAAACTACTTGGCTCAAAAATCCTCCCACCTCATCATCACCATCAGCTATAACTGCATTTTGACTAGTACCTAAATGTGCCTTGCATATAAGAAATGCTATTTGTGAGATAGTTATTGTACAGCTCAACTGTTAAGGAATCTAATGACCTCATGCTTGATGTGAAATTTCTTTCCTTACTAATAAGCAAAGAGTATCTAACAGAGTTGTCATTATCATTTTAAATTTAGGCATGTATCATGTTAATATGGCAGTTATATTTGTAGAAAAATTGAATTCATGGAAAAAATTAAGGAGACAAAGGCTAACAAAAATTCAACAGCTTGTATTTTCAGACAGAAGAAATTTCTATCCCCAACTATTGCGGAAGTATACCCTAACAGTTTTATTTTTATTTTTATTTTTTGAGTTGGAGTCTCACTCTGTCACCCAGACTGGAATGCAGTGGCTGCTCGACCTGCTGGGCTCCGGCGATCCTTCCGCCTCAGCCTTCCAAGTAGCTGTAACTACAGGCATGCACTACCACGCCCGGCTAATTTTTTGATTTTTATTGTAGAGATGAGGTATCGAACCCGCGGGCTCAGGCCATCCACTCACCTCAGCCTCCCAAAGGCATGGGATTACAGGCTGAGCCACCGAGTCCAGCTATCCTAACACTTTTAAATATCAGGCAGGGACAGTGGCTCACGCCTGTAATACCAGCACTTTGGGAGGCCAAAGCAAGAGGATGACGAGTCCAGGAGTTCAAAACCAGCCTGATGATATAGTGAGACTTCATCTCTTTAAAAAAAAAAAAAGCTAAGCATGGAAGCACATGCCTGTTTCCCAACTACTCGACAGGCTGGGGCGAGAGAATAGCCTGAGCCCAGGAGGTCAAGGCTGCATCGAGCCAAGATTGTGCCACTGCACTCCAGCTTGGGCAACAGAGTGAAATCCCTGACTCAGAAGAGTTCTAAATATCCAAGCTCTCATGAATTTGATTTGATGGTAGCATTCCCATTCAAACCACGAATGCTGGCCTATTCATACCTGCCTGACCCTCACAAGGTTTGGCCTGGCTTGCTCTCTCTACTGCCCCTTCAGGAGTGAGGAGTTGGATAAAGAATAGTTCAAACTGGCAGTAAAAAGTACATGGCGTGGTTACCGGGACTTTGAAAATAAAAAATATATATTGGCCGGGCGTGGTGGCTCACGCCTATAATTCCAGCACTTTGGGAGGCCGAGGTGAGTGGACTGCCTGAGCTCATGAGTTCGAGATCAGCCCGGGCAACTTGGCAAGATCTCATCTCTACAATTAAAACAAAAAAAATTAGTTGGGCATGGTGGCGCATGCCTGTAGTTCCAGCTACTTGGAAGGCTGAGGTGGAAGGATAGACTGAACCCAGCAGGGTTGAGGCTGCGGCGGCCGTGAGCGTGCCACTGCACTCCAGCCTGGGCAATAGAGTGAGACTCCAAATCAATCAATCAATAATATAGTTTACAAATTTAAAAAGGATCAAAAAAAATAACCATCATAGTATATCCAGTAGCCAGAAGCAGGATGAAGACACTCTCCCCTTGGTAATAAATCTCTTTAGCTACCAGGCGCCTTCGAGAATCTCTAATGCACATCAAATTCCACAAAGAAGAAGGCCCTGTTTTTCCTGCAATACAATAAAACACTGAAGCTTTGACACTGAAATCATTCCACCAGAAAGGCGGATTCACTGAAGGATGCTGCGGAAGACAGGCTATGCCGGGCTGGGGAGACCTTTCTTACTCCCATCAGAGCTGAGGAAGCACAAGCACATGGGTCCAGCACAAACGACCGGAGTTCAACAGTGCTGCCTCCATGCCTGTGATCTGTCTGAAAGTCCCTACTTGTCTCCAGGAATTGCATGTTTGAGATTCCTTCCCAACAGCCCTATCATCCTGCTCAGTGTCAACTACATCACTATTGCTGAAGGTTTTCTTAAGGTATCTCCACACCACAGTAACCAAGAGATACTTGAGGGTTCAAGATCCAAGATGATCCCAACTCCTCACATGCAGAGAAAACTTCTCCTAGAAATCTACATCTTTTTCTTTTAAACACCAGAAAATGAAGTGGGAAAAATCTTTTGAAAGCAAAAGATTGGCCAAGGGTAATCTGAAATGAACAGCCTTCAGGAAGCTAAAAATCAGGCTAGTTCCTTAATGGATCTTAATCTTCTAGAGGACATACAACAACTTTAAGACTGATTAGGCCGGGCTCGGTGGCTCAGCCTGTAATCCCGCACTTTGGGAGGCCGAGGTGAGTGGATTGCCTGAGCCCGCAGGTTTGTGACCCGCCTGGGCAACTTGGGGAGACCTCATCTCTACAATGAATCAAAAAATTAGCAAGACGTGGTAGCGCGCGCCTGTAGTTCCAGCTACTCGGAAGGCTGAGGTGGAAGGATCGCTGGAGCCCAGCAGGCGAGGCTGCGGTGGCCGGGAGCAGCCACTGCACTCCAGTCTGGGCGACCGAGTGAGACTCCAATTCAAAAAAAAAAAAAAGACTCTGATTAAGACCATATACCACAGAAAAATGAGCACATAAACAATTCTGTATGTACTTTCAGATTTGCTACTGAAAGGGTGTGTGCACGTTGTACTGCTAAAAATTCAAGTGCGTTTATGTGTATTTTTAAATTTCTAGAGTTCAGATTACCTGGAACATTCATTCCCTTAACGCATCCAATCATCTCTGCAATTCCCTCTTGATGACATATACCTCCTCTGTTTCTGAAATTATCTTGAATTCTGATGAAACATTTCGCTTAAATATAGTAATACAAAGATCAAACCAGCTGTAATTTCTGAGAATAACAAGGTCTATTTTTTTCTTGCCTAGCAAAAGTTGCAAATAATCTTAAATGACCCAATTTCTCATTTGTTTTTTCTTCTTCTTTTATTTATTTTTGTGTGTCAAGCACCTCACTTCGTCACCCAGGCTAGAATGCAGTGACACAACTACAGTTCCCTACATTCTCAACCTCCTGGGCTCAGGAGATCCTTCTGCCTTAGCCTCCAGTAGCTGGGATGACAGGCCTGTGCCATACCTGGCTAATTTATTTATTTTCTGTAGAGAGGAGGTCTGGCTACATTGCCCAGGCTGGCCTTGAAAGAACTCCCAGGGCTCAAGTGATCCTTCTGCCTCAGGCTCCCGAAGTGCTGGAACTTATACATGTGAGCCACTGAGCCAGGCCTAATTGCTTTGCATCCTAAAAACTGCAGGAAAGTCCACTGCCCGTTATTTTGCATTCTTTCACGGAAGAGGAGAGAGTGGATCTTAATTACTTTAATTACTACTCTTTTCCTTATTATAGAGATGGAGAATGAAAATAAGAGTAAGAATGAGTCAAGTACCTTTCCAAACTCCCAAGTTAACCATTTCTCAGAGCCCCAGCAGATAATTTTTCTCCTTACTCCAGACAGAACATGCTAGTACTGGTAAGACCAAGGCATGACCTGCATGAAGTATTTTTAACACAAATATCAGCTGGCTGGAACTGGCAGAACGCTTGACTATACAGGACAACTCATTTTTATTATCTGTCTTAGAGAATCACAGATAAAAAGGCCCTTGAGTTTTTGTTTGTTTGTTTTTTGGTTTTTTTTGAGTTGGAGTCTCACTCCGTCAGCCAGGCTGGAGTGCAGTGACACACTCACAGGCACCGCAGCCTCAACCGGCTGGGCTCAAACGATCCTTCTACCTCAGGTTTCCAAGTAGCTAGAACTACAGGCATGTGCCACCATGCCCAGCTAATTTTTTGATTTATTGTAGAGATGTGGTCTCGTCATGTTGCCCAGGCTGGGCCCTTGAGTACTTACAGGAATCTGTCAGGAACGCGAAAGGGCATCCAGTCTCCTTATGGGGAGCAATTTAGACCTGGCATCAGGCATAACAAATGGAGACAAAACGAAAACCAAAACTACATTCTCCAATTTGTCACAACCACTAGTGAAGCAAATGAATACATGCGCACTCATTGAAGTCACATTTAACACGAGTACTGGATTGAAACGGAGATTTTGATTCCAGTAAAGCAGCAAGTAAAAAGGTTCTATAGTATTTGATAAAAGATTTATTCTTAAAAATAATAAAAAGACCAGGCCAACATAATTACAACAGCTCTACTTTATGGCTGTATAAAAGCTACCATATCCCGCTTATGTAATATCAACATGATAGCCAAGATAAATTAAAAACCATAGTTTAGCTGGGCTCAGTGGCTCAGCCTGTAATCCCGCACCTTTGGGAGGCTGAGGTGAGTGGATTTCCTGAGCCCGCGGGTTCGAGACCCGCCTGGGCAACTTGGCGAGACCTCATCTCTACAATAAATCAAAAAATTAGCCGGGCATGGTAGCGCGCACCTGTAGTTCCAGTTACTCGGAAGGCTGAGGTGGAAGGATTGCCGGAGCCCAGCAGGTCGAGGCTGTGGTGGCCGGGAGCGTGCCACTGCCCTCCAGCCTGGGCGACAGAGTGAGACTCCAACTCAAAAAAAAAAGACAAAAACCCATAGCTGTTTTAAATTTTAAGGAATATAATGAAGTGAACATCAATGCAAAATGTCTCTTTCAGCAGAAAAAAATATATAGTATAGATTTTACATGTGTTTATGAGTGTTTATGTTTGATAGTGAACAAAAAAATAAAAACCAACATGCCACAATCTTTAAAATGATAAAAATCTTTTTTTTAAAAGAGATAGGGTCCTACTATGTTGGACAGCTGGGCTTAGACTCCTGACCTCAATCGATCCTCCTGCCTCAGCCTCCATACGTGAACCCCTACACCAGGCTAAAGGATGTTTTTTGCAGAAGGTAGAGGATACTCTAAAAGCTGTCTGCACGAAGCAGGAAGTCTGAAGTGTCAGGTCTAAGGTGTGAAGAGGTACAATGAGAACTATGAATAACTATGGGTAATAACTCTAGAACTGCTAAAAAATACACACACAGGAATGAGAAGCCAACAGCTGAAATGAAGTCACAGGCTGAAAGATTCCTTTACCCTGAAAGAAAGCATTCAAGGAACAAAAAGCAGAAGGAATCACACAGGAAGTTGCTCAATGTGAGCCAACTGGGAAATGCAAATCAAAACCACAAGGAGACACCACTCCACATCCATCAGGAGAGAGGTCCAGAGACTGGCAGCATCGAAGACCCGGATGTGGACAGACTGCAGCGTTCACATGCGCTGGGGGGATGGAGAATGGCTGTGGTGGGAAGTCGGGCAACTTGCTCGGCAAGAGCGGGGTCACCACATGATGCAGCCGCTCTCCTCCTAGGGAGACACCCAAGAAAACGGAAGTGACACAATCCCACAGAAGCGTGGACACACGGGCTCAAAGCAGCAGAACTCATAAGGGCCAAACAGCAAAATCTGCAAACATCCACGAACTGACGCACGGATCAACAAGGTGGATATCCATACAATGAAGTGTTAACCGAACCACCAAAAGGAGTGAGTCCTGATCAAGCTACAACATAGTCAGAGCTTGAAAAAACAATGCTGAGTGGAAGGACGCAGAGACACAAGGGCTACGATTCCCCTTGCGGACATACTAACAAGTGTCATATCCGCAAAGATGCTGGGACTTGGGACTGGCGAATTGAGAGTGAACGCTCAGGGCACAAGGTGTCCTTTCTGGGATACATCCCAAATATAAGACAGAAGTCGTTAGACTCAGAGGGAAAAAGCAAGACCCAACTATAGGTTATATATACCATGTGACTTAAACATTAAAATGCAGGCCTCGTGGCGAGACTCTTGCCTGGAATCCCAGCACTTTGGAAGGCCGAGGCAGGCAGTTGGCTTGAGGCCAGGGGTTAGAGACTGGCCTGGGCAACATTGCAAGATCCCATCCCTACAAAAAAAAAAAAATTTTTTAAATTACTTGGGTGTGGTGGCATGCACCTGGGGTCTTAACTACAAAGGAGGCTGAGCCAGGAGGATCGCTTGAGTCCAGAAGGTTACAGTGAGCTATGATTGCACCACTACACTTCAGATTGAGTGACAGAGTGAGACCTTGTCCCTTAAAAAAGATTACTAATTTTTAAAATAAAAAGATCAAAAGGATAGAAAACAATATAGACAGAGTGAGCCCAAGAAAGCTGAACAGCTACATTAATATGAGACATCATAATTAATGGACCCCATTCACCAGGACTAGGAAACAAAGGTATATCTACTAATGGGACACCAAAACTCAAGCAAGAAAAACCGCTGGAACTAAAAGAAGGAATACACAGATCTACCATCAAGGGCAGAGATTTTATTTTCATTTTACTTTTTGTCTTTCTAACGAGGTATTTATTTTTTGAGGCTTGCCTGGGCTGTCTTAAATAGCACGATATACGAAGTCCGACAATTAAGTTCAGGCTGAGAGTTTAATGTCTTTTTCTCATTAATTAATAGACTAATTAGACAAAAGAATCAATAAGGAAGAGATCTCAACAATGTTGCCAGCCTCAGCTCAATAACTTTTACAGAACTCAGTACAAAAAAACGTGCAGAATCTATATTCTTTCCAAGAAAACATGGAATGTTCAGGAAGATAAATCATATGCTCAAGCATAAAACAAGTCTTAATAAGCTTCTAAGGACTGAAATATCAACCACTACATTTTCTAAACACAGGGAATTTTTTTTTTTTTTTTTTGAGTCAGTCTCATTCTGCTGCCCAGGCTGGAGTGCAGTGACACACTCAAAGCCATCGCAGCCTTGACCTGCTGGGTTCAGGTGATCCTTCCACCTCAGCCTTCCAAGTAGCTGAACCACAGACTCGTGCACCACATCTGGCTAATTTTGTTGATTTACTGTAGACATGAAGTCTCGCCACACTGCCCAGGCTAGTCTTGTACCCGTGGGCTGAGGAAGTCCTCTAACTTCAGCCTCCCAAAGTGCTGGGATTACAGGTGTGAGTCACCGCACCTGGCTAACATGTAGAATTAAATTAGTAATCACTAACATTAAGATATCTAGAACTAGCTGGGCTCGATGGCTCAGCCTGTAATCCCGTGCCTTTGGGAGGCTGAGGTGAGTGGATTGCCTGAGCCCACGGCTTCGAGACCCGCCTGGGCAACTTGGTGAGACCTCATCTCTACAATAAATAAAAAAATCAACCGGGCATGGTAGCATGTGCCTGTAATTCTGGTTACTCGGAAGGCTGAGGCGGAAAGTTTGCTGGAGCCCAGTGGGTCGAGGCTGTAGTGGCCGGGAGCGGCCACTGCACTCTATCTAGCCTGGGCGACAGTGAGACTCCAACTCAAAAAAAGAAAAAAATAAAAGATATCTAGAACTTAGGTGATTTACTTTTCTTTGGATCATAGAGTAAACAAAATAAATTAGAACATGTTTTAAATTATAATAAAAATCAAAATTTGTAGGGAGACAACCAAGTATGACTAAAAAGGAAATTTATAGATTATTGGGGGGGAGGGGGGGCGGTTATGGCTTTTCATGCCTGTATCCAAAAATAAAAAGCCTCAAAAATAGTACTCTTGACTGGGCGCCATGGCTCACACCTGTAATCCCAGCATTTTGGGAGGCTGAGATGGGAAGATTGCTTGAACCCAGTCTGGCAAGATCGAGACCAGCCTGGACAACATAGTGAGAACTTCTCTCTGTAAAAAGAATAAAGTAAATACGATAAATAGTATCCTAAACTAAGAAGACAGAAGAGCACGCTAAAGACAAAGTAAATAGAAGAACAGAAATAATAAAGATAAATTAAAAAACAGGAAAAAGGTAAATAAAATAATAAAATAAAATGGTTCCTTAGTAAATATTTTAAAAGTTGATAAACAAGTAGGAAAAAGTAAACAGGGAAACAAAAATGACCAACAGCAGGAAAGTCTGTGAAAATACCTCAGAAGGTCATACAGACATTAAACTTATGAGAGAATATTATGAATAGCATTATAGAAAAAATCAAAAACTTATAAAATAGAAAAATTCCTCAAAAATGCCACTTACTAAAACTGACCTAAAAAACCAGAACACTAGGATAGATTTAACTAAATAAAATAAATCAATAATTTTAAAACTTCATACAAAAAACCCTACAAAACCAAAAACTGTCACTGGTGAATTCTTCCAAATATTCGAAGAAATGTTTGGAAAAAATTACACAAACTCTTTCAAAAAATGAAAGAGGGGCTGGGCGTGGTTGCTCAAGGAGCTAATTCAGAACTTTGGGAGGCTGAGGCGGGAGGATCACCTGAGACCAGGCTAAGCAACAGAGACCTTATCTCTACAAAAAATAAAAAGAGCTGGGCTCGGTGGCTCAGTCTGTTATCCTGCGCTTTGGGAAGCCAAGGTGAGTGGATTGCCTGAGCCCACGGGTTCAAGACCGGCCTGGGCAACTTGGTGAGATCGCATCTCTACAATAAATCAAAAATTAGCCGGGCGTGGTGGTGCGTGCCTGTAGTTCCAGCTCCTTGGAAGGCTGAGGCGGAAGGATCGCAGGAGCCCAGCAGGTCGAGGCTGCGGTGGCCAGGAGTGGCTACTGCACTCCAGTCTGGGAGACACAGTGAGACTCCAACTCAAAAAAAAAAAAAAAAAAGAAAAGAAAGAAAGAAAATAGTTTTGCAGTTTCTTCAAGTCAAACATACTTTTACCATATGACCCCTAGCAGTTCCCAAGAGAAATGACAACATATGTGCACGCAGACATTCATATGCAAATATTCACAGCAGCTTTATTCATAACAGCCCCAAGTTAGAAGCAGCCTAAATGTCCATCAAAAGAGAGAAACAAGTGGTGAAATATTTTTCACAAGATACAATTGAGTCGCCTCACTCCCTCCAAAAGGCATAAACTACTGACACAAACAGTAGTATGAGTATTACAGAGACATTCTGCTGACTGAAGCTTGGCATGAGTTCATTTCACACTGTGTGATCCCACTCATACGATATTCTGCAAGAGGTGAAACTTCATCTACACTGATAAAAATGAGACCACTGGCTGCCTGGCGTTCGGTGTTGGTACGGGGAAGCCTGACTGCAGAGGACACTTTCCAAGGAGATGGAAATGTTGTTTTCTCGAGGAGGGTGGTGACTGCATGGTATATTTGTTTGTCAAGAAACACTGTCCTGTATAAGCTCCAAAAAACAAATCCAGAGCAACCCCCTCGGGTCCCTCCCACTGTGGGAGCTTTTCTGTCCTCTCAATAAAGTCCTGCTTTCTGACAAAAAAAAAGAACCCATTTAACAGAGGTATTACAATTTCCACAAAGATGGAGGGCATTTCTATATAGGGGTCAGACGGGACCCCAACACACTACATATGTTTCAGTGACCTAAATTAGGAAATTGGCTCTAGAATATCGGATTCAATTAATGTTGAAAACTTAATTTACAATTTTGATGAATTACAGCTTGGAATAGAAACCACGAGAAAGTGGGCAAAGGCACACTGAAGCAAAAATCAGCGTAGGTCTTAAGAGCACGCTACAAAAGATGAGCTGATGAAAGGAAAGAAAGTGTTTTGAGCTGGGCTCGGTGGCTCAGCCTGTCACCCCGCGCCTTTGGGAGGCTGAGGTGAGTGGATTGCCTGAGCCCGCGGGTTCGAGACCTGCCTGGGCAACTTGATGAGACCTCATCTCTACGATAAATCAAAAAATCAGCCGGGCGTGGTAGCGCGCGCCTGTAATTCTGGCTACTCGGAAGGCTGAGGCGGAAGCATCGCCGGAGCCCGGCAGGTCGAGGCTGCGGTGGCCGGGAGCGGCTGCTGCACTCCAGTCTGGGCGACGGAGTGAGACTCCGACTCAAAAAAAAAAAAGAAAGTGTTTTGGTGGCAAATAACATCATAATAAACATTTAATGAAGGGCATTTTTTACTGCTTAAGCCACAGTGCGAGACACAGTTTGATTCCATCCAATCTCCACCTTGCCAGATAGCAGCAAACCAGAAGTTTCTGATTTCCAATCCTGTGCAGAGCTATGCTAAACTGCTTCCAAAAGGTGGGGGGAACATGCTGCTGAAAGATTAACTTTAGTTAATTTTAAATTCTTCAAGTATTTTTTTTCTGATAGAGGCCTATAAAACCAAGTAGGGACAATATGGGAGAAAAAGTATGAAGTGTTGCAAAAAATAGGTTATTAACAAATTAAAACTCCATGTTTAAATTTAATATTCAGGGAGAAAATGGACAAGAAAAATCATCAAAAATGAAAAGCCCTATATCCTCCCTTCCCCACTAAGCTTAAAAAGCAGAAAATTAGGCCAGGTGTGGTGGCTCACAATAATTCTAGCACTTTGGGAGGCCAAAGCAGGAGGATTGAGCTCAGGAGTTTGAGGCCATCCTGGCCAATACAGTGAGACCTCGTCTCTACCAAAAAAAAAAA
>NW_007232293.1:127141-131434 GCF_000164805.1 Carlito syrichta
AAAAAAAAAAAAAAATCAAATATTAGGTGGATATGGTGGCACTGCCTGTAGTCCCTGTACTTGGGAGGCTGAAGTGAGAGGATCACTTGAGCCCAGGAATTCAAGGCTGTGGTGAGGTGTGATTATGCTATTGCACACCAGCCTGGGTGACAGAGTGAGACCTCAACTCAAAACAAAACAATAAAACAGAAAACGAGCAACACCTTACATTAGATGCACATCAAGTGTGTTCCCGAACTAGCAACACCAGCATCACCTGGAACTTGTGATGACTGCAAATTCTCAGGCTCCACCCCAGACCAACTCCATTAAATGGAGGTGGACCCAGCAGTCTGTTTTAACAACCTTCCAGGTGATTCTGGTGTTTCCCAAGGTCTGAGAATCATGAGCTAAAAGGTTAAGTTAACACTGTGCTAACCCAGCTGAAAGTCTTCGCCCTCCTTCCTGGGATATATCAGTGAATTCTGAATTGCTTCCTTTCTTTTCTTTTTTTTTGGTTGAGTCTAAGTCTGAAATGTAGACAAATTGAAATTTACGAAACTTTTAAGCCGGGCCCAGTGGCTCACGCCTGTGATCCCAGCACTCTGGGAGGCCGAGGCGAGAGGAATGCCTGAGCTCAGGGGTTCGAGACCAGCCTGAGCAACATGGTGAAGACCTCTCCTTTACAATCAATCAAAAAATTAGCCAGGTGTGGTGGCACATGCCTGTGATTCTGGCTACTTGGAAGGCTGAGGCAGAAGGATCGGATCACCCGAGCCCAGCAGATCGAGGCTGCGGTGGACATGAGGGTGCCAGGGAACTCCAGTCTGGGTGACAGAATGAGATTCTAACCCCTCCAATAAAAGAAGAAAATAGTGGTTTTGAGAAATTAGTGCTGCTAAAACATTTAACACAGGGAATTGATATAGAAACACATTAACGGTGTCAAAAATTTGGTTTTTAATTTCTATTTTACATTCAAATAGTCCACATGTGTATTCACTACAGGGACATACTGTGGAGTGGTGGGGACTGGGTATCAATTGGCCCATTCTCCTGATAATACCCTTGGGCAGCTTCTGAACCCGAACCCTCCCCACCTCCCTCCTTATTGGTGTCCCCAGTGTCTATTACTTCCACCTTTGTGGCCGTTTGGCTCCCACATATGAGTGAGCACATGAGGTGTCTGGCTTTCTGTTTCTGAGTCAGTTCACTTGGGATGACGATCTCCAGCTCTCAAAAATTTCATTTTTTAATGAAATTTTACTGTTTGTCAACTGGGCCCTGATGTCCATTTTTTTAAAAATTCCAAATTAATCCATTTAATTTCAAATTTACTCCATCTTCTTCTAATTTCAAAAGGTTATTCTTAGATGCAGTTCACAGGCTTTCTTAGTGTGCCAAAGAAGAACACGTCAGAAAAAGAGTTCAAATCCTGTTTTCTTTTTTTTTTAAGCGTCGCCCAGGCTGGAGTGCCGTGGCACACTCCCGGCCACCGCAGCCTTGACCTGCTGGGCTCCGGCGATCCTTCCGCCTCAGCCTTCCAAGGAGCCAGAACTACAGGCACATGCTACTGTGCCTGGCTAATTTTTGACTTATTGTAGAGATGAGGTCTCGCCAAGTTGCCTGGGCTGGTCTTGAACCCACAGACTCAGGTAATCCATTCACCTCAGGTCCCAAAGTGCTGGGATGACAGGCTGAGCCACCGAGGCCGGCCTCAAATTCTGTTTTCAAATAAACCCCTCCAATTTCTCACCGCCTGGGACTGCACTTGAGAGAACCTGCATCAATTACCAGCTGTATAACCTTGGGCATGTTACTTAGACTCTCTGTGCCCCCAATTCCTTATCTTTGACAGACAGATAGACTTTGCTAGAGGAAAGTCAGAAGGATGAAATCAGAGTTCCTGAGAAGCAGGCAACAGGACCCAGGATGCAGGACATGTTGGCTATGTCACTCCCATCAGCAGACAGTACCATGCTGTCCCCTCCAAGAGTACAGACCGCAGACTGGAGCAGACAGTTAAAGAATGCAGGTTCCATAATCAGCTGAAAGATTAGATTCAGTTAGTGGAACTAGAATAGAAACCTATTTAATTTCCAAAAAACTGGAGGTGGCATATTACGGACCAAGGACCAAATCTGGCCTGATGTCTGTTTTTTCACAGCTAATATATTAGATAAGGCTGGTTTTTATCTTTTTTAAATGACTTTAAAAAAATAAATCAGGCTGGGTGAAGTGACTCACACCTATAATCCCAGCACTTTGGGAGGCCAAGGTGAGAGGATTGCCTGAACCCATGGGTTTGAGACCAGCCCCGGGAACCTGATGTGACCTCGTCCCTGCAATAAATAAAAAAATTAGCCAGGTGTGGTGGTGCGCACCTGTAGCTATTTGGAAAGCTGAGTCAGAAGGATTGTCTGAGCCCAGCAGGTTGAGGCTGCAGTGGCCATGAGTGTGCCACTGTGCTCTAGCCTGGGCCACAGAGTGAGACTCCGACTCAAAACAAAACAAAAAGAATAATAATTATTTTCTGGCATGTGGAAATGATATAAAATTCAATGATTACAAAGTTTTGATCAAACACAACCACTTAGTGTCTATTTACTGCCCATGGTTGCCTTCTCACTACACGAACAGAGTGTTGCAACACATCACAGGACCCCTGAAGCCTAAGATACAGTCTTGCCGCTTACTGAAGGGAATGCATTCTGAGAAATGCATCGTTAGGTGATTTATACAAACCGAAACGGGACAGCCCACCCGACACCGAGGCTATCCAGCAGAGCCGATGAGTCCCAAGCTACACACTTGCACAGCATGTGACTGTCCTGAATCTTGTGGGCTACTGTAGCACAATGGTACCTGCCTGTGCAACAAAACACAGAAAAGGTACAGTAAAGGATATATTATAAAAGATAAAACAGCTGGGGGCAGCGGCTCACACCTGTAATCCCAGCACAGTGGGAGGCCTACGTGAGAGGACTGCCTGAGCCCACGGGTTCGAGACCAGCCTAGACAACTTTGGCAACCTCGTTGCTACAATAAATCAAAAATTAGCCGGGCGTGGTGACACATGCCTGTAGTTCCAGCTACTTGGAAGGCTGAGGCGGAAAGATGGCCTAAGCCCAGCAAGTCGAGGCTGCGGTGGCCGTGAGCATGCCACTGCACTCCAGCAGGGTGACAGAGTGCGACTCCAACTGAAAAACAAAACAAGATCAAAACCAAACCAAACAAACAAAACGAAGACATCAGCACACACAGAAGCCTGGGCCTACACAGCATCAGAATCATCAGTATCTGTCTTCCACGTTCACATATTGTTCCATTGGAGTCTCCAGGGGCAATAACCCACAGGGAGCTGTCATCTCCTATGCTAATAAATGCCTTCTGAAGTCTATCCTGAAGGAAGACCTGCCAGTTAACTTTGTAAAACAATAAGAAGGCCTACATGATTAAAAGTATAGGTCAGGAAACATATAACTCAATAAGTCATTTATGACCAATTATAATATATGGTACATGACTGTATGCGCTATCAAATTTTATAGATCAGGCAAGTTATGCACAAAAAGTAATTTCCTTAGCTCCATCTGACAGTTGAGTCTTGGAG
Organism: Carlito syrichta; assembly: GCF_000164805.1. Classification (NCBI taxonomy): domain Eukaryota; kingdom Metazoa; phylum Chordata; class Mammalia; order Primates; family Tarsiidae; genus Carlito; species Carlito syrichta. Next base: position 130,734 of record NW_007232293.1, read on the forward strand.
CCAGAAAGGCTAAGCATTCACCTACCCAAATTTCTGTTCCTTTAGAATGAGATAAAAGTAGCACTTCTGAGATCATGAGTCCACATTCGGATAACTGTAGATGGATTAGAAGAACTATCACTTCTGGTAAATTCCTTTATGGAAAAAGTAAAATAGACAATAATGTGCTTTCTTGTCCAGGGTCTCCATTACACAGGACTATTCGGTTTGGGAAAATTCATTGATCTGTGTGTCACTAAGAAATAGGCGTTTTTCTGTGGGTACAGTAAGTTTCTTTTGGGAGGGGTGCAGAGGGGCAGGGTCAAAGCTCGCCTCAGCCTTGACATGTCAGTCTCCGGAATAATAAGTTTTGAGAGAACTGATGTCACAACTGACTACAGACTTGTAAGGGATCCTGACGTAGACACACGTAGTCATGTTGTGCCCAGATTTCTGACCAACAGAAAGTGTAAGATCACACATTTTTGTTGTTTGAAGTTGCTACCTTTTGGGGCGGCTTGTCAAACAATAGTATATAACTAATACACTATTTCATGCCTGAAATAGACATGGTATTAATGATGAAAGGAAAGAAAGATAATAATGTCAGAAAATCAAGAGAACCAACCCTAAAAAAATAAAAAAAAAGCCGGGCTCGGTGGCTCAGCCTGTAATCCCACGCCTTTGGGAGGCTGAGGTGAGTGGATTGCCTGAGCCCACGG